>NW_009712096.1:13395-39255 GCF_000703405.1 Apaloderma vittatum
AGACATAGGTAGTTACTTGGTACTACCTGGTATTACTATATGTACAAACCAATGTCTTAAATCACACAATTGTAGAAGAGCTTAAATAATGCAAGTAATGATCACCTTGTCATTAGATAATCGCTGTTACAGCTGAACAAGCTAAAGCAAAGCTCCAGGCAGGTGAAGACTAGTTCAGACAAAGCCTGACAAATCTCAGGACCCCTTTTGCCAACTTGGCACAAAGCTGTGGTCTCGTACAAGGAGCAGCAGCACCATATTTAGTGGGCTTCAGACCTATAAAAGCGTGGAAACTCAGGAGAAGCCACCTCCTGCACTGCTTATCTGGTAACAAACCGTTCTTCAGGGACACCTGACCCTCTCCCATCAACATAACCCCCTCTCCTGATGCCAACCTCTGTCAGCATCAGGCAAAGAAGTGGCTCTGGGTCACCTCACTGGAAAGGTTCTTACCTTCAGATCACATCTTGGTGGCAGTGATCCCGTCACAAAGGTGGCTTTGGCCGCAGTGACTTTTCCCCAGGGAGCAGGAACTGGCTGGATTTCGAGATGATTTCCATCAGCCTCTTGAAATTTGGATCAGATTCAAATGTGTTCAGGAAATCACTGTGATGCAGAATCTGAGGATCTGAATCTTTGTATCCTCCTTACTTATTTACTTCCCTCCTGCTTTTCCAGCTCAAATCAAGGTGCAGAGGGAAAAAGACACAGGATCCTGGCACAGGGAACCAGGTGAATGGCATGCTGCAGTCGGTTGAGCTGCAACTTCACACCATGCACCCATCACTGTTTTCTCCAGGTTTTGGTTGTTTGTTTTGTTTTGTTTAAATCTCAAAGCACCTTCAGCAGGCCAGGGTGTGCTTGGTTGCAAACAGCAGCACTCTCAGCTCTCGTCTCTATGGAGCGCTGAGGTTTCGGCTTATCTCCAGGGACAGCAGGATTAGAGGTGGTTGCAGACTCATGGCTCATGGAAGAGTTCTGCAAATGCCTGGTGGGCCTCATAGCGAAGCTCCTTCCTCTCATCAGAAACCCTCTCAAGACAAACCACTTGCAATCAGTCCCTCATCAAGCTGTCGGTGTGCTGCAGCAGATGGCTTCTCAGTCCATTCTGAACTTGGTGAGAAACCTGTTTTCCTTGGAAGGTCAGGCAGGATCCCTCCTCTTCTCAGACCAATCTGACGGAACACAACCTGGCTGGCCACAGCGCTGGCTGGCTCCTTCCCTACCCAACCAGCTGCACTGCTGTCCAGCCAAGGGAGAGAGCTGGTCAGTCAGAAAAGCAACCTTTCTTCCCAGAGGCATCGGAATTTTGCTGACCCTCATTTTCTTCTTGTCTTTCTGCCCAAGATGGCTGACTTAGGACAACAAGACACAACTGCCAATGAGCCAGAGCAGGCAGCTGGTGTCCAGTGCGACGTTAGGCTCAGACCACGCTTGCTCTGATGTCTGCACCCACACAAGCACAAGCATAGAGAGGCCGCAGAATTTAATACAACCTTGCAAGTCAGCACACCTTCTCTAGTGAGCAGATGACTTCTCTACACACACCAAACCCTTTCAGCCTTCCCACTCTCAGAGCCTGCACATGCTGTGGGGACTGTTAGCACAGCTATACCCGCAGCAACCTCCCTGCACCCGGCTCCTCTGGTGCAGCCGAGCAGACATTCACTGTTTGAAGATGCTGCTTTCGCCTGCCCAGCACTTCTCTCTGGGATTCATGCAAAGGTGACGGCTCTGAGGCACACGCTGTCTGGCAGATACCCCACGGTCCAGCTTGCTCTGCTATTTTATTCGCAGTACAACGGCGCTGTGGATCTCCACAAGAGGGAGTTTGCGCTTCATCCTGTTCTCCAAGTGTTTGCACAGCGTTAGACACAACGGAAAAATTCAAGGGCTGCTTTCTTTTCTTATTCATCTTACTCATTTTATTCAGCCACTCCTTTCCCTGGACCTTTAACATGTGCAAAGCAACGACCACGCTTGTGATTTGTACCAGGAGTCAAAGAGAAAATGGAGCTTTTTTTTTTTTTTCAAAGCAGCACCTACAGTATTAACCTGGGCCTGAGCACTTCATTTCTACTTTCCTGGCCACCAAAGGAGACAAGAGGCTGGGATGAAGGCTAGGGTGAGCCAGACAGAAGCTGAGTGGAACTACAGACCACACCGAGTGCTCCTGACAGGACACACATGTCTGCATTCATGCTGCTCAGCTCCAGGCAGGGCTGTGTCTGAACTCATCCAAACCTCACAGCTGATCCTGGAGTTGCACAGGCACATAATAATCATAACACAGCACCACAGGGATGCTATACAATGCTCCATGAAGACCTGAGAAGCACCTCAGCCAGGCAAGTGGGTGTAAAGCTGTGAGGAATTAGTACAAGGTGCCAGCCTGGACCACTTGGCACAAAAAGAGCGGTCAACGGCTCAAGGTCTACGTTGGCACTCAGTGCAGAAACCAGCGAAGCCCCAGATGGAGAAACCAGAGTCAAGCCATATAGACCTGCTCATGATGCCCAAAGAACTCAAAGCCCCAGGGTTGGAGAAAGCCATCATACATCACTCCAGCAAGGAATATTGGAATTGTCCAAGGGCTCGAAGGAGCAGCAACAGTGGCACCATGCAGGCGTGGGTCCTGTCTGAGACAGTAGCAGCATCTGGGACATGGGTCGAAGGTTTTCTCTAGCACCCTCAGCCGTGACACAAGCACAACAGGGCCGCCAGTGAAGGCAGCGAAGTCCAAATGGGCAGGGAAAAGAGTCTGCAGGAGGAAAAACTGCGCATGAGTTCAACAAGGGGCAACTGGGAGGAACTGAAATGGTCATAAATACAGTCCCTTCTGTGTGCCACACAGACACAGGGGAGAAGAGGTGAGAGAGATCCTCTGCCTCCCGCACAGCTCGGGAACACCCAGTGCCGGGGTGTGCAGGTGGACTCACACCCAGACACCAGCTTCTTCCAGCTCCTTCAGCCACGACAGCTTCCTCGAGAACAAATCTCCGGATGTGAAGGCAGACTGTGGTGCAGAATCCCAGAGGAGCTCCAATTCATGGGAAAAAGAAGGAGCCAGGCTCTCCATCATCTGCCCAGCGGGGAAGTTCTCTCCCTGGTGTGCATGGTCAGATTTTGTCTTCTACTGGGAGATGACCTTGGGTTCTGGTTGAAGAGTGAGGACAGCAGGTGGTCCTAAGTATTGTGTTAGGAACAAGAACCTTCCAGAAAAAGGCTTGGCGTGGTGGAACACTGAATTTCTGCAAACTGACAGACTTCAAGCACTGCTAACCTTCCACACCAGCTGTCTCCACGTGGCAAGAGTTTCTCCACTTTGTGATCGGCCTCCCCTTCTCTTGACAGCATTGTAACTCTCCAAGAACCAATGCCATGTTACTCCACTCGTTCACAGGGACTTCTGGTCCTGAGCTGTGGGATGACCTACGATCTCTGCCACTGTGCTCTGGTTCTCCCCTCACGGAGCTGGGTGCTCTGCCCACTTGTCTGGCTGGTTTCCAAGCCCTCCACGGCTTCCAAGGAGGGGAGACGCTTATCTCGGAACCAGGAGGCTTGGCAGTAGGAATTGCCCAGGACTTGATACTCTTGGATCATCTGGACTTTGCAGACATTGACCGCTCTCACAAAAAATGAAGGAGCCTGCAAGGCTGTGAGTGTGGGCACCTCCTCGGTGCCCTGAGCCACCAGAACCTCCCTGCGCAGCAAACAGGGCTCACCTGAGAGGCACCCCAAAAGCACAGATGCCTCAGCAATCTTCTAGAGAAAGGAAATGTATCCAGGTCTCTCTACACTTTATTTTTTAATAAAAGCAGTTTCAACAGCTGCTTTTCTCCTGCACAGCTGCCTCCACCTGGAGGAGAGGCCCAGGAGCCAGGTATCAGCAGCTTCTAATGAATCTTTCCGCTCGTATCTGACCTTACAAAATGAAAATAACAAGGTCACAGTCGCATCCTAGTTTTATTACAACTGACCTGCAGGCAAAAGGATAGAACTATTACATAAACACTCTGATCCATGTATAATATCTTAAATAGAGGAGGAAGTCAAACCAGGATACTGGATAAAATATTCTGAAGCTCTTTGAAGCAGTTACGTTCCTGAGCTCCCTTTTGCAGACAGTAAGGCAACATCCCTGCACATCAGCTTTTTGATAAGTTTTATACATTTTTCTATGGTACAAGAGAAGAAAAAAAATAACCAGAGTTCACAATGTACAGTTCTTACACCATTTTCACAGCTTTTGAACACTATACACTTTTTTTCCTTTTAAAAAAAAAAAAATAAAGATACACTGTAATAAATGGTGCACCCTTAATAGTTTGTAACAAGCTGTTTAATATGTTAAACCTGTCCTGCAGAGCTGCCCGTGCCACAGCCCCTCAGCCCTGACCTCACCCGCAGCTCAAAGCTTCATGTTCCCATCTCCCATCGGTGAAAGCAAACTGGTCACAGACGAGCTCGGGATGGGGTCTGTACCGGAGAAGGGACCCCCCGCCACATCAAAAGGAGGGAAACCAGCTTTGGGGAGGACCCATCTCTTGGTTAGCCCTCTGAGAGGTTTTTGGGGGAGATGTGGGTGAGGCTGGAACGCTGGCAGGCGGGGGCAGAGGCAGAGCGCCTCCACACCCTCACGGGCTCCAAGTCTCTTCAGACCCCTGTCAGCGCCCCTGGTCCCACCAGTGGTGGCTGAAGGCCGGCGGGACGATCACAGCCGCACGGATTTGCCAAGCCTGAGAAAAGCTGAGTTTTCTGAGGCTACGGGGCTGGAGCGGGGGAGAATTACCGCTTTAGATACGCTGTGTGTCCTGATCCTTCCACGTGGTTAACCGGAGCCGCTGGGGACGACGAGTCACTTCGGAAAAGCTCTGCCTTGTCCATTTGAGGAAGACTTCAGCGACGAGCAGGTCCTGAGGAGCAGAGTCTGGGAAGAGCAGGACCGCAGCTCCCTGCCCGGCCGCGCCCCGCGGGATCCCATCGGTGTCAGTCTTGGTGCCGGGGGACCAGCCCCGAGAGCCGAGCTGTGCGGGCGTCACCTCTGCTGCCAGAGAAACATCAGGAGTCCAGGCCAGCACGGCCGCAGCGCTCTCCTCTCCCGCCCCAGCAGCTGGGGCAGGCACGTGTCCGTCTCTGGAGCTCGCACATCAGCCCAGCTCAGCTTGGTAGTGTCGGTTTGATGTGGGACGCGCTTCCTCGGGAATCCTGCCAGCATCGCCGCGTTTTTGCTCTCGTCACGTCTCTGCCCTCTGCGTCCCAGACCCGGCTGTGCTGCGGAGCTCTGGCAGCAGGTTGCTCCGACATTGCTGCGAGTCCCACCAAGCACTTAAGCCGGACAACTCAAACTGGAAATCAAGAGACCCTGCAGCCTCCATTTTATCGCTGGTATGCTACCAAATGCCTGATAACTGCAAAGTTTTGGAGGGAAAAAAAAAATGTTTTCAGGGAAAAATTAACCTTTGAAAAATACGCCAATTGAAAAAAAAAACAAAACGACTGATGCACCTTTTTTGGGCCAGAAGATGACAGCTTGCCTGGCCCTGCTGCGTCAGCTAAAAGCCCACGAGGGATGAGATGCTCTCTCACCTCCACCTCATCTCCATCCACACAGGACAATCCTGAGGGTGCAGTAGCAAGAGCTGCGGAGGGTCACAAAAGAGGTTAAATCAGGTGGTGGCGAATGAACAAAGCCTCCAGCAAGCCAAGCAGAGCGTGGGGTTTGCAGCAGGGGGGCCGTCCCCACCGTCCCGAGGGAGTGAAGCGCTGAGGGTTGGTCTCATGAGGGACCCTGGGCCAGGAGGTGGCCGGGCTGGCCTGGGGGTCAGTGGAAAGGCGCAAGCGTCGGGGCTGGGGACCGTGAACGACACGAGAAACACCTCCCAGAAATCAGAGACATTGGTTTGCGGGCCACGGCAAGAGCTGCACTTGTCGAAGTCAAAGCAAAGCCAGCTGGTGGTGAGCACCGTGCAGCTATAAATCAGGTCACAAGCAGGTTAAATTCAATTGAGTAGTTTAATAATTCTTCAGGTCAAAGGTCTTATCTTACCAGGTAACAATTTACAGGACACCTAGTTAAGAGTGAAGAGTGGCTGGCTTGGTAAAAGGAGAAAGAATACATTATGTCCCCTCTCTGAATAGTTTAATGTTAGCCTCTTTCAACGCAACATATTTTTGGTAAAGACATATTCACTATATTTAACATGATCTCTCTTTAACAGGAAGTTCAGCTGAGCACGCCGTCCCCAGAAAGTACACTGCGACTGTAAAGCAACAGAATTTCATAGCAGTAAATCTATTGCACTTTGTGAAGAATAAAATTCTCCTTTGCCTTTCTAGCTCCAGAAGGCAAAGCATCTCGTTGGTTAAGCAAGTTCTTCTCCCTCCAGGCAAAGTCTCTTAATGTTCAGACAGACAACGCCTAACTTTTGTTTGTTTGCTTTTTATTATTACTTGAAACAACAATTGGAAGAGTTTGAGAGAAAAAAATCTTTCCAGTAGCTGCTGAGAAGTCTCCAAGTTTTGAGTCTAGAAATGAATTTTAGGTGCTATCCAATCACGGTCAACAAATAAATGTACTTATTTCCACATTTCATGAATATGTCCACAAAAGAGCAAGATGAGGTCTCTCTTTGACCAACACTAACACTGTGTGATCAGGTATTACAGGGATGCACTTTATATGTGACAACAGTATACAGACAGGATGGAAATAACACCAATATTATTGCACATGGTGTCTGGGCGAGCATTAAAAACACTGCAATATGTGATGAGAATTCTTTACAGCTCGTTTTCTCTCAGCCCTTTTTCTAGAGTTTGATGTAGCAGCAATATCAATCGACGTACATTGGAGAGCTGGGAGTTGCTGGCATTTGATCCAGGATTTTACAAACATAGCATGCAACATCCACTGTGCGTTCCTCATACATCAGGATGAAGGGATGTTTCTGGAATCAGATCAAAGAAAGAACAAGGTTACGTTCGCCCTTTTATATGGCTACCCCAGATAAAAGCTTAGTACGGATTCGCCCGACGCAAGAACATGGGGCTTGCTGGTGCCTGTGGGACAACAGGACATAGCCTGGTCTACGGGATCTGGATCTTAAACGTGCAGTGAGGAGATGAGACAGGACCCCACGAGTGTCAGGAACTGCTGGGCGGGAGGCAGCAGTACCAGCAGCTCCCTCGTGATATGGGCAGGTACTGAAATACTTTCAAGAGATGTTTCACCATCAGCTTTGTCAGCAATGGGGAGACAGAAGAGACGTGGCTTGTGGTGGTCAGGCAGGAGATCAGGACCCAAATCCAGTTCTCCCGAACCCAGACCCTCTGCCCAGAAGGACCCAATTGGTGGACCCAACTGTAAAGTAACAACACGGTGACTCTCTGGGCCAGGACACCAGGCAAGCCCCTTCTGTATCACACCACCACCATCAGGAACCCAGGGCACGGCTTAACCCCCAAAGAGGAGGTTTCCAGATGCCCAGAGCTCCCTGAAGGTACATGGTTGCCACGCAGTTCTCCAAGCCAGACAGGCTCTGCTGGCGCCCTGCTCCAGAGCCGTGCTCTTTCAGGTCTCGTTGAGTGCCTGAGCGCTCCCAACCTTGCTGTGTGACCTGGAGGCATTCACACATGAAAGCAGTGGCCAGCAGCTCGACCAGGCTCCCACACGGTACCAGGACCTGAAGGCCCAGCAGCATTTACGTGACTCGCACAGGGGGCTTCTGGCCGAGCCTGCCCCCTTCGGGGATCACCGACCCGCTGCAACGGGGCATCTCCCCCGCGCTGGTCTCTGTGCACAGACACTAAGGATCTCGGAGTGACCATGGAGGGGGTGCTCCTCCTCAGGCTGGAGCTCAGCACCCTGCCTCGATGGCCCGGGGAGACGCGGAGCAACCTCAGGTGTGCGACCCAGCCCCGCGACCGCCGGCGCAGGCAGCCACACTGCACTCACCAGAAGCTCTTTATACTTTGGCCTTTTGGACTCGTCCTTTGTAAGGCTAAAGAGAGCAGAAACAGAATTAGGAGGAGGCGGCATTGGCGAAATGGTTTCAGACATCAAATGCAAATTTTGACCGGACCCGATGCTCAATCTGTCCCAGTGGGACTCACTGCCTTTTCTTTTGTACAAAAACCATCCTTGTGACCATAGGGCCTGACTGACTGACTGACCCCAACCAACAGGGAAAAAACCCCACTATTACTTTTACTGAACACAAGGAAAGCACCTCTGACTTTCTAACCAAAGACTACATTGGTTTTGCCTGAAAAATAGAAACATCTTTCGAGCAGCAAACCACTTTGACGCTCTGTTTTCTGCAGCCCAAAGACAGTAACCAGGGCTTCCTTACAGCCAGCTGGGAAGTGGAACCTGGTCTCCATAAAATTTTGTAGTTCTGAAAAAGAGTAAAATCCAAACCCAGAAAACATCTCCAGCAGATGGAAAACCCTGAAAAAAAAACCCTCTTGAAAGTCAAAATTGTCTAGAACTGAGGTTTCCCGTGCCACAGAGCTTTGAGCTCTGTGCTGGGGACAGCCCAGGGCAGAAGGTCCCAAAAGCCAAATGGAGGTCACAGAATCATAGAACATTTTCAGCCGGCAGAGACCACACTGATGGGTCTCCTGTGCACTTTGGTACCAGGTTAACAAAATTACATTGATCCCCTTTCACATTTTAGTAGAGAAGTCAGAAAATTCACCCTGAGTCCTTAACCTGAGCAGGACACACGTGGCAGGCAGACACCACATGCTCTCCATCCAAGGCTGACGGTGCTGCAGAGACCCTCCCCCAGAGAAAACCATCTTTACTCTCGATCTCCACATACGATTGACACAAGACCTGAAGGCCAGAACCAAGTAAGCCACCTGCCACAGGTCCTGACCATCGCTGTGCTGAGCGGAACTGAGCGGGAAGGCTCCCGGCTTTGGTGGGCAGGAGGCAGGACCTGCACAGACCCCCTGCCCAAGCAGGAGGCAATACTGCCAGGTATCTCAGGCTTCTGCCCGCAGAAGAAAGGGCAAGCAGCAGGTCTGTCCCATGGCTGTGTCGTACCAGGGGACAGGATGCACAGCCCACCCTTACCTGGTCATGAGAACCTCCTGCCACAGGTCTTATGACACCCCTCAGAGACACACGCTCTCAGAGGTTTTTCTCCTCATCCCTTCCCCGAAGTGCAGTTTCCAAAGGTCTTCCTTTCAGCCCCCACCCCAGACAAGTGTCCCATTGCCATCCGATGAGTGAACCGTGAAAGGTCCTCACCCTCATGTTGGCACAGGAATGTGAAACTAAGCTAGGAAGTGCCTGCTGTGCGACCCTTGCCAAATACCAAGGAATTAGAAAACAAGCCAACTCCAAGTGCCTTCACTAGGAAACACTTACCACAAGTTGACGAAGTTGATGAAACTTGGGGAAAACTCCCTTTCCTCTGAGTTACTCAGCTGTGGTGGGTCTCCTTTTACTACTTGTGTCAACTGGTCAAACACACTGTTCCACTTGGGGTAGGGGAATCGCCCCGTGGCCAGCTCGTACTGCAGAGAGACAGGAACAGCACCAGGAAGGTTACACAAGAGAAATTCCATTGGAGTACGGAAATGGCTGCAAGGCCCTCAACTCCCCAGAAGGAAGGCTAAGACGAGATTCTTCATCCCATTTCCTATAAGAAGCTCAGCTGAAAGAAGAGGTGAGAGAAGAGGAGGGGAAGTTCTGCCCCACAGTAAGTTCTGCTGCCTAGGTTAGGAGCTCCTCCAGATTTAACCTGGCCACGCCACGCTTCCATGCTGATAAAGTCTTCTCCTGCGCTGACTATAAAATGAGCCAATGCCCTTGCTAAGGTGTTCAAAAGTAGGAGAGTTCAATCCTCCAGTCCCTTCCCAAGTATCCTAAAAATCACAGGAGAAAATGGATAATGAAAATCATACAATCACACAGCATCTCAAGTTGGAAGGGCCCCATAAGGATCATCAAGTCCAACTCCCTGCTCCTCGCAGGACAATGAACACGAACATTTTAAAACACCAGTGGGGAAGACAGCAGCTACTGGCTCATATTCATTGCTTCTGTTTTCTCTTCTACATCACCACCTCGAGAAGGGAAGATCTTTTCAGTTTATCAGTGTGTGCACCCAGCAGTGCTGTGGCTAAGCAGAGAGGAAGGAGAAACCAAGATCTAGGATTTATTGAAGTCTTCTGCACAGCCGAAAGACACCAGGTGCCAGGGCTGAGAGAGGTTTTATTTATGCAGGCTGGATACTCTGAACTGCACCACCACACTCACCGCCCCTTCTTATCTGAGATTTCAAAGACAAAACTCATTTATGATCCAGCACCTCTTCCCTGCTTGCATCTCTTTCTCCACAAAACACAGCTGCAGCTCAAAGTGTCCCAGGGGGTCAGGAGAACCATCTGCCTTGAAGGGACTCGGACTGTTTCTGAGCCAGGAGGTGCCCATGTCAATCACAACACGTAAATGCTTCGCGGCAGCAGAGCTGGGCTTTGCTCCGAGCACACGTTTGACAGGAACCTTCTCCACAACGCTGCAAAGCCCCCCACAGCCCCCACGGCACCGCAGGTTGAGCCCCACTCACTCACCAATGTAATCCCCAAGCTCCAGACATCTGAGCGGACGTCGTAGCCTTGCCTGGACGCGCTGGGATCTATCCTTTCAGGCTGAAACGGCAAGAAGGACCAGTCAAACGCTGTGTCCCGCAGGGAGGAATGACAAGCGTCCGCAAACTTAGAAAAAATCTCAACGTTTGCCCCTCTGGGCAAAGCCCAGCACAGGTCTGGAGGCAAACTTCTTGCTAAGGCAGATGCCCAACTCCAGTAGAGAAACGCCTTACGGAATCAAACAGTGGTTCTATGGAGGTTTAGGGCAAAAGGTGATCCGAAACAGCAATTCAGCACAGTTCAATGCTTTTTCCATTTGGTTTTTTTTTTGCTTTTGTACAAGCAGCTTGAGTAATCGTCCCTGTCTATTTAGTTCCATTTAACGTTGGGATCTCTTTAACACAAAGTCTTGCTCTCTCTGTTTTTACAGCAAAGCTGTCCCTAGGGAATCGTAAGAACTGGAATAAACATCTTCTCATGCACCAGCCTGGGGAACTGAGGATCAGCAGTGTCTATCAGAACGCTTCTTCCCAACTGGCCGCTGGTTGCTAAACCTCAGGAGGTATTAAACCCAAGGCATTTTAACAACAGCTCTTCTTTACAAGGTTTCAGGAACCCCTTGAAGGCAACCATGACATTATAAGATCTTTAAGACACCCAAAAGATTTTCCACAGGAAACAGTATCACGCCATACATGTGTGATTTGCACCTAAGAGCAAGTTATCCAGAATCAGCACAAAACATCTTCACTCAGTATGTCATCTTTATGAGAAACCTCCATTCTGCCTTCTTTTGTCAAAAACATAGCCACTAAAATGTCAAAAGAAACAGGGTCTCACTCACAAACACCTGAATTGCAGTAAAACAACAAATTTCCAGGTACAGGAAATACTAAGAAAGCCCTGGTTGCCTTGCAAGCTACATTTTAATGTAATTTCATGGAAGATGCCAGCTGAAGAGTGCCACATGGTCAACAAAGGTCCTTAGTGTAACCTCAGCCCTCCAGTGGACCACTGCATGAGAGGACTACCACCTTCCCACACCACCTCCTAGCCCTCAAAGCGCTCACAGCACTTCTGGTTTCTCTGCCACGCCGCCAGCTCTCCCCTTTGCACCCACCACTCACATGTGGCTGCCCCAGCTGTGACTGTGCTCAGACCTCTCCCATTCCCTCTGTTCACCAGGATCTGCTCCAAGGAGGAAACCTGCCCAGGCCACCACCCACAGGTAGCACGCCGAGAAGGGAAAAGAACTTTCCACCAAGCTTCAGTGGTTCCACATATGACTTCTCCAACAACCTTCTTGCATCCACTGCTCCTCAGTATGTGGCCACCGATACGTTTTATCACCCTTATTCCCAGTGACAGTATCTGCTTTGAAACAGGCTGGCTTCAAAGGCCATGCCCTGAACACGTTCCCTCTCCCACCTCCTAGATCTGCCCTTCGCTTTTCTTATCCTTCTGCTTCCATTCATCTTTGGCTCACGTATTAGTTATTCTTCTCATGACTTCGATGGACTTTTCAATAATTCTGGCTGGAGGGCATGCAAAATAATAAAATTACTAAAATCCAACTCTCTCAAATGTACCATCAGCCCTACAGATGCTCGTCTTGTAGCTCAGTCAAACCCTCACACGTTTAGATTGTGGCTAAATGCCTCTAACTGCTCCCAAGCCAGCACCCTGCCTTTGCCGGATGAGCTCAGCCTTTCCATGTCGGGTACACCCTGTCAACAGTCCACCGAATCAGTTGGTAAGGAATCAACAGCTACTACAAGCATCCATTCTTTAAAATGGAACAGCTGTACTCCCAGCCTATTGCTTATTTGAGGGGAGGATGGTTTCATAAGCAGTGAACACTCGGGATGTGGATGCTCCTGGATGTTTCAAGAGGCTACCGGACGCTCCGGTGAGAAGCAAAACATCTTCTCAAGGAGAAGCTGCTGGCCAAGCATTGACTCATGCTCAAGCAAGGTAAGAGGAGCTCAGACATATAAATCAAAGCTGTCCTCTGCTCGGAAGTAGCACATGGAACAACATATCACCTAATGGGTACAAAAAAGTCAGAATGCTCTCGGTGGTATTTTTCCACAGACAGACCAACAGGGACTTGGCCCTAGACCATGGTGGCACAGTTAAAGGGAAAGCAGGGTGGACCAAAATAAATCCCGTCTAAACAGAGAGCAGAAAGAATCCTGGGAATTTTCCATGTAGACAACACGGGAGTAATTAACACCAGTGAAGGAAGAGTCAGTGTGTCGCGCTCCGGGGACCAGGAATGAGAGCTGCAGACAAAGCCCGGCTCGTGCCAGGCATCCTTCTAACGCCCAGAGCCAGCCAGGAAAGGAAACGGCCGAGATGAAGACCCCCCATGGATGTGCTGGCAGTGCAAGGAGGCTGGGTAGGAACCCATCAAAGAAGGGTGCAGGCAGCCACTATTTCAGTGCCCACCTAAGCACCAGCACCTTGACGGAGAAACAAGAAGTGGGCGGCACTGGCCCTCCCTCTCCTCCAACCCCCAGCGCAATTCAGGCTGTGACACAAGGACAGATGCACACACGACTCCCTGTCGTCTTCAGCTGCTTTGAGGGACGTGGCTTAGTGATGTTGACAGCGCTAGGAAAAGGTTGGACTCAACCATGTTGAATCATAGAATCATAGAACAATTCAGGTTGGAAAAGACCCTTGGGATCATCAAGTCCAACCATTGACCCTACACTACAAGGTCACCCCTAAAGGGTGACCTCATAGTCTCTAAGTGACCTTGAAGGTCTCTTCCAGCCGAAACTGTTCTACGATTTTATGTTGCACAGTAGCGTTTCTGGGAACAAAATAGTTCTCGAAGCTCAGATCTGGATTTTCATTGGTTATATCACCAAGGAATTTTCTCACACTGCAAATTCAGAACTGCCTATAAGGCATTAAAATGTGTGTAACAAACTCTTATTTGGTACTTAGGCCAATGCATACCTAAACTAGAAGAGGTTTCAGGAGTTATCAGGAGTGAAGAATGACCAGAAAGAGCCAAATTTTTGCAATACAAAAAGCAGAACAAAACCTACATGATACAAATTCTCCCCCTGCTCCAACCACCAGTGCAGGTGGATGTAAGATGGAAGCTTCCAGCCTCTGGCAGAGACTGTCTGCTTGCCCTAAAACACATGTGAAATGACATCCAGAACCGCCTCTCATCCTCCAGACTGCGAAGGTGCTGCGTGCGGCTCCTCATCTGCTCATTGAGACCTCCAAACATTCCTGCGAGCCCCTTCCCTGACTTCTCTGCCGGGCTGGGCTGGCAGTTCAGACCCGTAAGGCTAAGGAAGAGCCTCACCGCTCACCTGCCCAGGACACGCTCACCACCAGCCCTGTGGACAGGAGGGCCATCTCCCAGGCAAGAGGCTGTTCCGCTCTGTGAGCTCACTGTCCTCGGGGGGACTTGCCGTGCTAGTTATCGAGCAGACCTCAGCGCCCAAGACACAGCCCTGCGATCGGTGCTGGAGCTCCAGAGAGATCTGAACATCCATGCACTCCTCCTGGTTGTCCACCGCTCTGCTCTGCGGGAAGGTTCAGATGCTCTGCTTCAGGCAACATCGATCTCCCTTGGTGACACCAGATTCTTCTATTGGCTGCTAAAGAGGCGAGTGGTCTAATTTCAGGAGGATCTCAATTTTTATGCGCGGTCAAGTCTAATGAACTGTCTGGATGTCCTCCTGGGCACACGGGAGCTCACAGAAGGTGACCTCAGTGCTGCAAAAGCCTCAGTCTAAGAGCAGAGATGTGAGTCATTCACACGAGCAAGCGAAGCATCAAGAGTCACACGGCGCTGGGGAAAGTCTTTTCTAAGGTCATACCCCTCCTCTCCAGCCCCACGTGACCGACAAAAAAGCTGCCAACACTTTGTCTTCTTCGGGCCAGGATCGTGCAGCATCCTAGGCAGCAGCAGCCTGCCCTGGTGGCAGGAGGGGCCGTGTCTCCTCGGCCAGGCTGTGACACGGCAGAACAAAGGACACAGTGGGGGGTGGAAGAACTAACAGGGATGTGGAGAACATGAGTTCTTCTCTGTCTTTGCCAGCAAGGTGGCCCTGCCACTTCCCCCTGCTCCGCACTCTACCACCTCTCTGTACGCGCTGCTTCTGCACCTGAACAGGAGGCAAGAGTAGTGTCGTCAAAGAAAATATTTCAACCAAAATATTCATCCCCGCTCAGGCATTTGAATTCAGACACTCCTCCAAAAATCCCCCGTTCTTTGATATCCCGTCCCTCCTCCTCGGTCAGGTCAGCCCCGACGCCTGCGGCTGCGCAGAAATTATCAGCAGAGATCACATTTCTTAGAGAATGGCCCTTCCTCCCCTCCTATTTCCTTTCCGTACTTGCTCTGAGAGAACGTTTCGTTGGAAAACTTCTCCAGCAGCATTTTCCAGGTGGAGACGCTGGTTTCCGTTGGTGTGGGATTGCCATCCCCTCCCAGCTGCCTTTCCTGGCAGTGTCTGAGTTCCTCGATCTCAGCAGCAGGGAAGCAATGGGCTGGTGGACGCAGGACACTTGTGAGGCACCGAACTATAGGCAGGAACATTAATGAAGGCAACAAGGTCCCACTGGGCTTGGCACAGCATGTTCTTGATAACTTTGTTTTGTTAAAAAAAGTAAACGTGTGGCCTGGACTAGTGCAGTGCACTGTCCGGACTGCAGCTAAATCAAGCATCGGTAATTTGCATCAGTAACTGGCTTCGCTGATAAGAGTTCAGAGTGTAGCTGTTGCTAAAAGAGCTCTATTGAGTGGGAAAGACAGGATATGTAACGGGATCTCAAAGGTGACCTTCCGCTAGTAATGTCCAAGAAAATACAAAATTAGTGTTGCTAAATCCTGCGTATTATAAAAACACTTTTAGTGTGATAAATAAGGGCTCCTGAAGAGCTGGCGTGGTTGGAATGCTTGGCAAGCTGGGCTCTGGCTGCGTGCTGCCTCACTCAACCCAGCACTGAAGAAGCAACGCACCCGGGGCGACAGGGGCCCCTGGAGCAGGGCAGGAGAGCAGCAAATCCCAGAGGAGCATCACAATTACGGGCACATGGCTGGGGCAACGCGCTCAGAGCTGCCGCTCTCTTCGTACCATCCGCAGGCGAGACTGACACTGGAAGTTTGCTCGATTTCAGGGTTTACCCCTTTGTAAAAGGATGCTAAAAAAATGGGAGGGGTTGTAGCACAGCCATAAACCACAATCCAATCTGCCTTAAGGATATAAGCTTCTCAGTCCCTAATCTCCTCAAAGAAAAGCTTAAGAGGTGACTACATCGGAATCAGAAAGTACCTGCTGGGGAAAGAGGTTGTGGCAAGTACAGGACTACTTAATTCTACAAACTAAGAAGAAACAAGAGCCCACAGCCAGGCATGAAAACAAGACCTGCCGGTATTAAAAAGTTGGTATCAGGAGCCTAATTAATGACCAGGACAACTTGAAGGGAACTACAGTAGATATCCAGCACTTGAAGAGGCATCTTTAACTCAGGGCTTTGGAGATCTTGTCTGCCCGATGCTGCTTCAGAAGGCCACCCTGCGGTACGCCAGAGCCTGGCACAGCCTCTTGATGCCATCATTCCCATCGTTGCTTCCAAAAACTGGGCTTGATTAACAGGACCAAGCTCCGGAGGGAGTAGCAGCAATTTTGGAGAGCTGACAGGTATCGTTTCAGCCCCACCAAGCAACGTTGTCACAGAACCTCACCTAGGGCCTGCGATTCTGGCCGTGGGTCCTCCTGACGCAGAACCCTCCCAGCCTCACCCCCATGAGTGGTGACGGGCACGGGGAGGATGCGAGGCTCACGCCTCTTCATCTGGGACCCTCCCCACGCCTGCCCCTGCCCCAAGGAGCCCTGCCCTTCTCACTCTGCATCTTCATTGCCCCAACAATCACGTTCTGCTCTTTGTGGCCCCCAAGCAGCCTTCTTGTAGCTACTGACAGTGCGGGGGTACCCTGGGCTGCCCCAGCACAGCCCCTGGCGGGCAGGAGCTGCCTCCCGAGGGCAACTGCCTCCTGAATCTGGCTTTTAAGCACTTCCTACGTAAATGCTACCAGCCGAAACGACTTCCTTCCCTGCTTTTAACACTCCTCTCTGCAAACCTCACATCTTTCTCACAATACTCTGGGTTGAGCGGGGAGGACGGGGTGGAAGAATCAAGGCATGAGCTCAGCAGACATGCTCAGTGTGGGCTCCACGTGAGCCAAGTCTGCACAGGACAAGTCCCACGCTGGGCGAATCTCATGGACAATTTTATCTGGTGAAAGAGGACACGGATCTCAGCTGCAAGCCCTGAGGCATGCTGGTGAGCAGGCAGGGCAGCGCTCAGAGCTCAGGTCCCTCCACCAGCATCGGCACCCCCGGGGGAGGCAGAGCCAGGATCCAGAGGGATGGTGCCACATGTCTCCCAGTCTCCTCTCAAATCCATTTTCTCAGTCATAAAAATGGGTGTCAAGTTTCAGAGTAGAGGAAAAAAAAATGAAAAAGCTGTGTGAATTCGAGCCGTCCCGGTCAGATAAACCAACGACTGAGGCGAAGGAAAACTCAGGCACTGGGTCAAGGAACGTGAAGCTGAAACAGCGGCTCTTGCCACGGCTCTGCTTGGGTGAGGGATTTGGAAAGCTCCTGCACCCCCTCTCTATGTTGTTCGTGAGGAGGCTGGCAGAGCAGGGCTCGGAGCTGTCACGTCACCTGCCTCGGGAATTTTTCCACCTCAGGAATTTTTCTGTGTGTGGCCTGAACTCTGCAGGAGCACCCGAGCACAGGGACGCAGCCTCCTCCCGGCCTGGGACACTGACACCCGCAGCGACCGCCTGTCTTGGGAGAGGCAGCACCGGCAGGGAGAAGCAGAAGCGTGTCTGCTGGGACACAGGCCGTGTGTCTGCAGCAAGAAGGCTGCTCCGCGCCCTCGCCCAGCACATCTCCTTACCCCCCTCACCCTGACAAGTCTTCAGGGGAGCCGGTGGGCAGCCCAGGGCAGGGCTGCAGCGAGCAGCTCCCAGGTGACCTGGGAATAGGACCTGAGTGACCAAGGACATGTGTGATGCCACCAGCCTCGCCCTGCAGAGCTCCCAAAGCAGCAGGGCAGGATGTCCGTCCATGTTTGCTGGGCCCTGCCCTATCAGAGCCAGGTGCTTCCAGACTCAGCCTTCCTCTCTGACACAGAAACTGCGTTCACCTGCGCATCAAGAAGGCAAAAAGCAGTAACACCACGAAACCCACCAGCTCCAGCGCAGCACAGGGAGCTTCCCCTGCCGCCCAAATGGGCGGCACCCACTGCAGCAAGAGGCAACGTCAGGCTAGCCAGGGAGCCACAGAGGGGGAGGATGAGGGGCTGGCCAGGCGCCGGTGGAGCAGGTTCACCCCACGGCGAAACCTCACCCAGAGCAAACCCACAGTGCCTGCACGGGCTCAGGGCACAGGGCTCGGCAAACAGTCCAAGCTGCTCCAGGGGTCAGCTGGTGCCTGGGCTCGGCCTTTCCTGTCTTTCTTTCAGAGAACATGAGGCACTAATGCCTTCACTTCATCGTAACAGTTGCAGAGGGATCCAAAGCCAAAAGTAAAACCACTTCTCCAGCCCTGGCAGCTCCAAGGGTGACACACTGCTTTCTGTGACAGAACCAACAGTTTTGGTTAAACCACACAGCGCTCGCTGAGCAGATGGACACGGCTCCAGCTGCCTCATCAGAGCACTCGCAGTCAAACTGGCCAACAGCCAATGTTATTGTTATCACTGGCTATCAGGGACCCAGCTCCAGGGAACAGGGTATTAGCAGGTTCCTTCAGTGGGCAAGAGCTCATGCTGCAAGAATTACTGCCAGTGCCCCAGGCTGAGCACAGGGCAACACACTCCCACCATCAGGGAGCATCACCCAGTTGTCCTTACTCCTCCCTGGCTGAACACAGCTAATGCCCTTTGACTATTTTACACTAAAAAACCCAAACAACAAATCTATTTTCCTTTAGAAAGAAGCGTGACCAGCCTGACACGTTCCCAGGTATGTTCAGGTTTGATCACAGCATTGCTCCAACCACTGGCCTCTGGTGGCTTGGAGAAAGAGCTGGCAGATATGCCTGCACGCTGGGGACAGCTCTCCATTTCTCAGGCTTCCCAGTACTTGTACTTGGAGCAGAGTCACCAAGTCCAGAGAGCAGCAGGGAAGAGGCCGGCCGTCTCCCACACCGCCTGCCAGCTGCTGGCTCCCCCACAAACCGCGCGCCGTGCCAAAGGCTCTTAAAAACACAAACTGAATTGAAATGCTTTCGCTCACTTAAAAACCCAAGAGGCTCTGGAGCTGGCGATGGAGACGCACAGAGCTGAGGGAGGGAAACCAAGGGGCTGTCAGAAGCGCCCGCCTACGCGCCAGGGGAAACGGAGCCGCACAGACAGGCTGGTCACCATCGTGTCCTAATGAAACCGTCAGCCTGAACAAAGGCAGCCACCTACCCACGGTTCTGAGAGAAAGTGGTAACATTAATTCCTGCAATTACAGCACAGTGGGCTCAGGGCAGGGAAAGGAGGGAGCGCTTCTTCAGGAGCCCTATTTACAGACCCAAAACACAGCTCAAAGACAGGGAAAAGGCAACACCAGTCATGCCTCTACGGAGCAATGCTGTGGTCCGAGATCATAGAATCATAGAATGGCCTAGGCTGGAAGGGACCTTAGAGATCATCCAGTCCAACCTCCCCGTTTTGGGCAGGGACGCCACCTCTCGACTAGACCAGGCAACACTTGGGAGCCGAGTGGGAATTGAAACCCCGACCTCGGTGTTGGTCATTGTTGCCAGCACCGTGCCCAAACCACTGAGCTACCCAGCTGCACACAACCAGGCTGGTATTTGCTCAGACTGCGCTGGCTCCTGTCCCCTCCCAGGGCACCTCCCTCTGCTGCTGCCATCCCACAACAGAAACCGGGCAGCCCTGACCCATCCTCTTCCTTGCAGGGAGCTCCAGGCACTGACCAAAAATGCCCAGAGCAGACACATGCCTCTGCCCTCTCTCCAGCCTCACAAAGTCTTTATTGAAGCAAACTGCCCCGTTTCAGCACCTTACGTAGGGCTGGAGCTTGTATGGGCTTTGCTGCACCGCGGTGCTGGTCTCCCATAACAAATCTCATCTGTACTTACCTGTCCAGCTCACTAAGTAACTCTCTCTGCTGGGAGGACAGTGAAAAGAAAAGGTCAAACGCTCTGAAATTCAGACTCTGTGATTGCACAGATCGGAACCGGGGCAAATGGGTTTTGCTTTGGACACCACAGGCAGGTAACGGTCCCGTGAGAGCCGATATCTGGACCAGATGGGCACTGTGCCTTAAAAAGAGAGGGATTTTCCTCTTGTTTCTTTAATGGTAGATGATAGTTGAGAAAACAGTATTTTCCAGTGTATAGAGCCATAAAGTAAGTAAGGAAAGTCAAATACAGCCACTGAAACTGAAGTTACACAGACAGCAGCAGACACACAGCTCCCTGCACAAGGTACCCTCAGCTCACATGAAGCCAAGGGATGCATTTTCAAAACAGCCTCATGCACAAAAGTGTTTGAGACCCTCAGAGAGCCTTGAAAATCACCACAGCTTTTCTCCCCGGGAGGGGGAAGGACTAGCATGTCAGACTCCCAGGAGCCACAGCTCAGCTGGAGCGATTTCCACGCAGCTGCTCTGCTACCACTGCTCTCCAGAATCACATTCTCCTGGAATTAAGTTATGGCACGCTTCGGAGCTAAAGTGGTTTGCAAAATGCACTGTGATTCTGCTCTGCAAGAACTCTGGCGACATAATCTTGCTGTAGCAAATTGATTTCTTGCAGACCAAGAAAAGCTCGCACCCAGACGGCATTGCCTCCCCCGGGGCGCTGTTTGTTTTGGGCACCACTGGAAGGCACCAAGCAGCTCCCCTGCGTCGCAGCACTGGCAGCAGCAGGGGAACCTGGCTGAAAAAAAAGTAATTTGTTCACTTTGCCACAGCCTGGACGCCTGCGCTGCCGCTGCCACTGCCAGAAGCAGCACTTGGTTCAGAGCCCAGTTCCACCTGGGAAGGGAGTGCTGGTCCTGTGGCGAACAGGCTGATGCTTCAGTCAGGCGATGGGCGCCGTCAAGCTGAGCCGGCCCTGCAGGAGCAGGGTGAGATCCCGACCAGCCCAGGGGCACGGCGCCTGCCCAGCTCCCCCCGACTCACCGCCATGTACGGCCGGCACCCTGCGTCCCGCGTTTTGGCAATGGAGTCCACAAGCTGTCCGCTAATGCCGAAGTCACAGAGTTTAATATTTCCGTTTCTGTCCAGAAGAATATTGGAAGGTTTGATGTCTGCAAGGGAAAGAAGTTTCAACCAGTAAGTCAGAGCCGGAGCCTTCAGTTTCAAGAAGAGCAGTTGCGGAGAACCGGCGCTGGCGGTGACACCGCGGAGGACCCCGACCAGAGCAGACGGAGCCAGCCCCAGAGATGCCCCGTGTGTGAAGGCAGAGGCAGGCACCCAATCACCTCAAAATCGGGCTTTTCTGGAAAACAGTTGCTGGGGACACAGCTGTGCAAAACCTGTACCCACGCTCCCAGCAGCGCACAGGCTAATTTGACTAGAAGCAAAGGCTGCTTAAAATTCTTGCAACTATTTTTGTAGGCAAGGAGAAAAGACTTGAACTCACCTCTGTGAATGATTTTCAAGTTTTCTTTTAAGTGGTTTAGTGCTTTCACAGTCTAGGAGAGAAAAACAGATGAAAAGTAAGTAAATGTCGGGGGATTCCTGTGATTACTATACTTCTTGAGCTCTGAAAATGAGAGAAAAAGCATTTAATACTTCGAGGTATCATTGCTGTAATATGCCCTGTAATAAAAGCATTTTTCTCCCAATCTTTCCTACAAACAGAGAGTAAGACAAGAGAGGGCATGTACGTAAGTAAACACACACCACTCGTTACAACCTGGAAAGATGAGGCTCTGGGAGAGGGGAGCAAGTGGTGAAGTCAAGCAATTGCTGATGTTAATTACCTGGAGCAATAACTTATTTCAGGTCCTATGCTGTACGTTTTCAGTAAGTGACAATCGTCCCACTGGCTCAGCAGCAAGTGCGGGGAGCAGCAGAGGCTGTTGTGATGGAACCACTCACCACCAAACGGAAGAGATGCTTAGGGCGTCCAATTTCAGGGGAGGATTTTAAAAACAAACCCTAAAGCTCATCATTTTAATTCATTTTGCTTCTGCTGAAAACACCATCGAAACTTATGGCCAAAACACTGCCTTGAAAACGGTGACAGGAGGGTGCTTATGTTGTGCTGCATGAGGAGCAGAAGCTACACCTCTGAACAACAGAGCGTCAGCTGACTCTCAGGCAGACCCACGGTGGTGGGCTCCTTGGACCTGAGCTTCAGCAAGAACAAGGCTGAAGGACTTAGGGACTGAAGACTGGTTTAAGAATCAGCTCACCCTGCCAGAACCTTCCACCCTCACCCTCAAGCAGGTGAAGCAGAAGCTCAAAGTTTCTCAACCTGGGCTAAAAGAACTCTACCATGAGATGAAGGGTGGTTGGTGGAGCACATTGAGCTGTGAGCTGCAGCAAACCAGCACATGATGGTGCTACCAGGGCACAGACCTTGTGGACCTTGATGCCCACCAGGTCTAAGATACCGAGGGCCAGTATTCTCATACCAGAGTTTTTAAATGCCATTCCTCATCTGTTTTCTAGAACAAGGTGGACAGAAATGAATCCTAGATCATGAGATCTGCCGTGCGTAACAGGCACGGAAAATTTTAGATTGCTTAACCCATCCACCACTCACTCCTAGGTCAGAAACAACCAAGGTGGCCACGGCTCTGGCTAGGAGTCAAAAGTGGTGAGCTTTCACAGTGTGTTGTCTGCACAGAGTAAGTAGAGAAACTTCACTTGAGAGCTTCAAAACTCATGTCAGGCCTTTGTCTAAATTACCTTCATTGGGTGAACACCTTGCAAAGTCTGTCTGAGCCAAAAATATGGGCCAGCCCTGCAAACCCTAAAAGGATCTTTTCCTTCCCCCATAGGCTTACGCCAAGCAGACTACCCTGGGAGGACAGACCTTATCCAGCCATCTCCTGACCTTATCCAGCCATCTCTTGACCTTATCCAGCCATCTCTTGTCTGTGTCTCAAGCTTTGTTTCGGACAGTAACACATTTAGCTGGTTGGTGGTAAGACACTGCATCCCATGGGCTGCGGAGCAGCCTTTGACAGGGGTTTCAGTCTTGGCTGTAAACATCTAAATATGTGACAGTGCATGAGCCACCAAGGCAGCCTGTAGGAGGTGGATGCAGGTCCACGTAGGCTCAACATTTTACAAAGATGCCCTTACGAAGAGTGAAAATGGTCTTCTCCAAAGATCTGGCTCTGAGCAGAATTTGCCCACATCCTTTCAAGAGGTCACAGTGTGCGACTTGTTGAGCACCTTCTCACCACTCTGGCAGCACAGACACCAGCTCATTGTGGCATTCACGTGCTGGAGCCCGTGCAGCTTGTCCATCTGTCCCCAGCACAGCACGGCTCCAGCATTCCCTCACATTTTCCCCTGTTACCCCTCAAGGCTGCTTCACTTCTGCAGCATTTCATCTCCCAGCAGCCTCACTGAAATAATTCGTTTGTCATGGCCTTGACTTTATTTCGGGCTGGGTCTTCCAAGTCAAGTCAAGAAAACATCACCCAGGCTCTCCACCTGCAGAAGACTCACTTGTGCTTTTGGGAGCCTTCACACAAGGTACCAGAGGTTTCTCTGGACTTGAGTTGCCCTGAAAAAATTCAACAGACCTGACAGATTTTTAAGGGCAGCAGCAGGACAGAGGCTTGGGCAGACCTTTCGACACCTCCTCCTACACAGCCCAAAACCCCGAGGAGGGGGTGGTGCCAACGTCCAAGTGGACAGAGGAGGAAGCTGGTCCCGGGGTCTCTTTATGAACTGATTACAGATCCCAGACCTGCTTTCCCATCGTGCGATACGCTGTGGAAAAGTCAGAGCATACTCAAGGATGATTAAGTCTGCTGCGATACAAGAGCAGCAGTTCTGCCGCACGCACCTCAACCACCTTTCTCCCACGTGAGTGAAAGAGGCTGGAGTTTTTCACATTAGCTTCAAAAACATACTCACAAAGGTTTAACAAAATACTCACAGCTAAAGTGATTTTGCCTAGGATTTCTTCTGGAATAACATCATCTAATACACTATATACATATTTGTAAAACTTATCAAACGAGGTAGACATGAGCTCCATACAGATCCAACAGTCACCCTGGAAAGAGAAAAGGATCCATGTTACTGTCGAGTTAAAAAAAAGACATAATAACCCAGAGAGCACAAGGAGATCCCCTGGATCCAACAAAACACATTAACAGCAACACACGTCTGAGAGGAAGGATGAAAATCATCCTGAGTAATCTTAGTAGTGGAAGACTCGTCCTCACACGCACCTCTCCCCACTGTGTTCACCAGCATCTAGCTGACCAGCTCAGACCTGCTATTACATTTTTTGATGCCTGAACCCAGACAAATCCAAGTCTCAAACAACGTTTGGTTCTCCAGAAGGCTGCAGGCACGAGCTCGTGCAACACGAGCAAGCACAAGCAAGACTAAAAAAAAATTTAAAAATCCCTTTCAGTTCAAGACTACCCTGCAGAGGACAGCAGACATTTCACACAACATTTGGAGATACCATCTAAGCAAGAGAAAATGAAAATAAGCCCAAGTATGTGTGGGGGCACGTCTGCTGATTTGCACCTTACAGTCAAGTAATTTAAATGCAGAAAACTGTAGAGCATACTAGGATCTCTGTCAAATCAAGCTAAGCTTAACTGCTCTAGGAGGACAACATGCCTTTTTATCTGACTCTCTCCCAAGATCTGTAAATCAACGGGTTCGCTGAGGATGAGAAGGGGTTCTCCACAATCTAAAGGACTTTGTCTTTTGTTTTCGCATGTATCTACCACATGATGATGGACAGCTTAGCCATGGGCTGATTTTAGTCACTGCAATTTTAGCTCCAGTTGAGGATGACAGAAGGCTTCGCGTGAGCTATTTCTGTAGATGCTCAAGCACTTCAGGCAACTCTTCATTGCCAGAAACACTACGACAGCAGAATGAGACCTGTCCTCACCAGAAACCACATCCTCTGTGGATCCCTGTCTTGTAGAGGCTGCATCGCAACAAGGGTGAAAACCGCATTAGCTGTCAAAAGCTACGTGCAGAACAGAGTTGATTCGTCTGGATGTCTCATGCTGGCTAAAACCATGTATAACACTTGTGCAGGGAGCAGCAGCTTGGGCACGTGGTGCTGTCCTGGGGAGGTTCAGAGCACAAGGTCCCAAGTAATTATCCTACGGAAGGCAGATTTTTCCCAACCAGACAAAACACAAACTGACCACAAATTGTGTTAACACATAGAAATGAAATTAGGAAAAAAATCCCTGTGGGTATGGACATGCTGCAGGTGTGGCAAAGCCCCACGCTCCCACCCTGCACACCCAAGTCTGTGTCTGAAGCAATGTCCTGGTGCTCATGCGAGCCAGGAACAATTTTCAAGTCATATTTATTTGATGGAAAAGCTTATAGAGTCACAGATTTTAAGGCCAAGAAGGGCTTTTCTGCCACTCGGAATGAACTCCTGTGAAACACAAGCCGAGGAACTGCATCCACCAAGATGCCTCCAAGTCCAAACTCTTGGCTGAGTGGGAGCAGAAGTGCCCAGTCAAGCTGTTGGCCAACACCACATGCTGGTATTGGCGGAGGTGGCGGAGATGCCCAGCTTGGTGTTGGGCTGCTCACACACGTGAAGGCTGTTCTCAGCAATCCAGACCCCAAATTGAAAGAAAGCGTCCCGGGTGTCACCAGCCGCAAACCCATCACCACCTCCTGCTCTGAGAAGGGATCTTGCCTCCAAGAGAAGAGCCTCCCCCTTCAGAGCAGAAGGGATCTGCTCTCCTAGGAAGGGCTGAGCCGCTGGTGGGCTGGCTGGGGAAGAAGGCTGTGGGTTCAGAGCCACAGGCAGCCCCATTTCACACTGCTCTTTTGGCATCTTTGTTTTGTACTCCAGCACAAGGCAGAGTGGGAGCTAGCGTCACCTACCCTAGTGAAACAGCTGCCACAAGCCTGAACCCCCAAAACGCGCATTATGCCCGAAACAAAGCAGAACAGACCAATTGAAAAGGTGCTGTGCTGGACACAGAAGCAGAGATGTCACAGTGAAAGAGGCAAGCATGACGGGAAGAGGGCACGACCGGCACCTCAGAAGA
>NW_009712096.1:39274-61157 GCF_000703405.1 Apaloderma vittatum
GGGAATGAAGGACTGGTCATGGATGAATTTGGTCAAAGAAGTGTTCAGATTCAAACTGCAGAAATTAAATTAGGCAACACACGTGGAAAACTGCCCTTTTCAGCACCGTCAAGAAATGAAAAGTGCAGTTGAGGCACTTCCATGTTGTCAAGGGTGGCTCAGAGAACGCAGCGTGGATCGCCAGTGATGGGCATGAATCAAGCGCCACTGGAACCACACCAGACCCTTACAAGCTCTCTGCAGTGAAACTAAACGCAAACTTGTTCCACTGGCTGCAGGATCCGTCCAAATGTTGCTTCTATTTTTGACCAGATATAAAAAGTTGGTACTGTGCTACAGTCCCATGTTCTCGTGCTTTAGGGACCTGGAACAGCTCAAGAACGCCGAGTACCACCGACCACCTCCAGCCTTGTACTCGTGTCCAAACACACCCATCCTGTGTCCTCAGTCGCCCAGGTTACAACGGCCAGTGCCTGTACAGCAAAAGCCAACTGAAGTGAAACAACGGGCAACTTTATCAGAGCCATTATCGCAAAAAAAGCTCCTCAATATTCTTGTGTGTAGCTGCCGGGCTGGGATGTGTGTGTTAAAAAGGAGTACAACAAAGTGTTAGCCGACGTTAAATTCAGCATTAAAAAACCTGTACATGATCAAAAGCACCAAAGGAAAGAGCTGGTTTACTTGGTCTCTGAAGCGTATGTCACATAGAAATCCTGGACGTGGGTATTTATTCATCTGGCAATATAAAAATCTACCTGATCAACCTGAATTCATGTCAGTAAGATCAATGAAAAAAGATGACAGATCTTTTGAA
Source organism: Apaloderma vittatum (assembly GCF_000703405.1). Lineage (NCBI taxonomy): Eukaryota > Metazoa > Chordata > Aves > Trogoniformes > Trogonidae > Apaloderma > Apaloderma vittatum. The sequence continues at coordinate 40,089 of NW_009712096.1, forward strand.
TTACGTAGTTTCGTTGAGGCCGTTGGCAAGCTTCAAAGCTCTACAGGTTCTGAACTCTTCCTGGGTCTTGAAAGGACTTACTATTGCCAAGATGATGAATTTTATTGAGAAAAAAAAGGAAGAGTGGCAGGGACAGCTGGGGACCAGTCACCCAGCCCCCATTCTGATCAAATACAGAAAAGTGCCGATGTGCACGGGAAAGTTCTGCTCCACTGTGAAATGTGAGGACAAAACCATCTCAATGGAAGTTTCTCTTTAATTTATGCTCTTTGCTCAGGTTGAGTTCCGATTATGAAATGCATTATGAAGCATTTTTCATTTTCTCTTCCCGTTAGAGTCGTTCTTCCAAAGAATATATTTTAGTCTTCATTGCGTAGTAAATTACCAGATGCTAATGCACATGTTGTAGGCCTTCCAAAAAATGTCCAGGAACACTCTGCGTATTTCATTCAAAAATATCGCTGTACAGGACACACACCGAAACTGCTTAACCAGCAGCCGGGACGCTTCAGCTCCCTAATGCAGCGCCCCGAGTTCCCAACTGACGACCGAGCACGTCACGAAGATGCCACCCAGCCAGGGCCACCTCGCGGGAACATAGCCTGACAGAAAAGGACCTGGTAGGCCTAGTGGACATCAAGTTGAACATGAGACAAAAACATGCCCATGCTGCGAAAAAGGCCAGCAGGGTGTCCTGGGCAAAGCATTGCCAGGAGGCCAAGAGAGGTGATCTTGACTCAGCACTGGCGAGGCCACATCTGGAGTGCTGTGTCCAGTTCTGGGCTCCCCAGTACAGGAGAGACATGGTCATACTGGGGAGAGAAGAGCAAAGGGTCACTAAGACAACTGAGGGACTGGAGCATCTCTCTCATGAGAGAGCTGGAACCGAGGGAGCCTGGAGAAGAGAAGGCTCAAGGGGACAACCCTGGAGAGAGGCTGCAAATAGGCTGGAGCCAGGCTCTTGCCAGTGGTGCCCAGTGACAGGACCAGAGGCAACGGGCACAACCTGGCACACAGGAGGTTCCCTCTGAACATCAGGAAACACTTTCTCCCTGTGAGGGTGACCAAGCACTGGCACAGGTTGCCCAGTTTCCATCCCTGGAAATATTCAAAAGCTATTTGCACATGGTTCTGGGCAGGTGGCCCCAGGCAGGCCCAACTGAGCATGGGAGCTGGGCAAGGTGACCTCCAGAGGTCCCTTCCAACCACTCTGTGATACCAACACTGAAGGCTGATCACGTTCGCACGCTGCAGGGAGTGGCCAACGCTTTATGCGAGCTTCATCTACACTAGTGAGAGAGAATGAAGAACGTCATCACCCTCACGTACCCTTATGTGACGCAGAGGACACAGGGACCTATGTGTCCTACAGACCAGGGACAGACGCCTCAAGCAATGCCAACACAGTTGAAGATTTCCATAGAAAGAGGGTGTTGTGCATCAACAGCAAAGAGAGCAAACACCTCGCGTCAGCCGACCACCGACATGCCCACAGCTCTGCCTGACACACCCACACTAGATCTTCTCTACTACCAGCAGAAGCCCCCCATGGGCTAATTCACTGGCTTCCCGGGCATGTCTTGCAACTTGCAATGATGTTTTCATTGAATAATTCTATCAACTACTGAGCTTGTTGGTTTAAACTTGGCTCGGCTACACTCACACTGTGTAGGAGTCACAAGTCAGACAAGGCATTTTTCCTCTTGCTGTCTCAGGAACAGTGACTTTAAAAGTTCAGTTAGTGTGATAACCAAACATTTTCAGTCTTACAGTTACTGCTTCAAACTAGATTAGCTGTAGAGCTTCCGACAGACATGCAAGAAAAGATTTGGGTTTTCTTTCTAAAATCCCTCTGAACAGCAGCCAGGATGAGAGTCTCAGAGTTGCCCAGTGCAGTCCTACAGCTCAGGCCAACACTTCTCTCTTCTGGAGACAAAGTTTTTACCAGAGCCTGTAGTGACAGGACAAGGGGCAATGGCTTTAAAGAGGGTCAATTTAGCTTAGACATAAAAAAGACAACTTTTACAATGAGGGTGGTGAGACCTTGGCACAGGTTGCCCAGAGAAAGTGGGGCGTCCCCTCCCTGGATGTGTCCAAGGCCACGTTGGACGGGGCTTGAGCAACCTGGTCTAGTGGGAGGTGTCTCTGCTCATGGTAGGGGGGCTGGAATGGGACAATCTTCAAAAGTCCTTTCCAGCCCAATCCATTCTACAATTTAGTGATTCATCAGCCACTGAATCCCTCCTAGAGCCAGTGTAACTGGGATCACAGACAGTGGTGTAATTACCCCTTCTGCACTTCTCTCCAGGCCTGTCTCTATCTGATTCTCTTTATTCTCCAATCTTTACCAGGTGCAACATTCTTATCTCTACTGTTAAGCAGTCAGGCTGTGAACATGAAAACCATTACAAGTGCCACACACTATAACATCAGTGCTCAGGGATTCCTTCTGTTATTAAAAAGAAAAGGTTGACTTTTTGCTACCCAGGATCAGCAGAGAGCCAAGTGACAGAGCAGTTCCCTCAACAGGTGCGCTACAAGAATGGAGGATGTTGTAACATCACGGGGAGGTGCAACATGGTGACACGAAGGTCACAGCATCACCAGTGAGAACAGGAGCGAGGAGAGACTGTCCCATGGAGGACCCAACTCCAGGATGAACACTACATGGCATCAGTGTGATGAAGCCCCGACCTCATGCAAAGGCTGAAACGCCGTCTTCTAATTTTTCCACTTTTTTGCCATTTCATTAAACAGCCAATTTAATCTAACCTAATCAAATCATCTAATGGACACTGATAAACTCAAGCAAAGTCCTGTACCCAGCAATCAACTTGTAGTTTTTGCATGTTAAACAGGACACTACAGAACACAGACATAGATGACAGCAGAAGGATGTCCCCTATGACTGAAGAACAAGAAGCAAACAATGCGTGTTAAAATGCAGGACCAGTTCCCAGAGAAGACCTTTCATATCAGAAAACGCTTGCAGAACAACTGCGACAGAATGCAACTAGGGAGAAATATTTGTGTAGTATTTTTGCCTTTCCAAACCAAACTTTCCATGCTCACAGAGGCTGCCAGAGTAACTTGCCTGTTTACAGCTACTTTCCTGACTGCAAGCTGGGATACTTTTCTGTCTTCACAATAAGACCTTAAGCAGTTTTGGCCAATTTGGTTTAGTGCTCCAACCCCCCAACTGTCAGGATTGAAGAACTTAGCTCTGCCTCTCTGCAGCAGCAGCTCAATCTCCTGGAAAGGCTACCTGCTCCTCAGAACAGCCCTGCTGCTGTCCCTGAAGCTGCAAGAACCTTCTTGCCAGTCGTCTGATTGTCAGAGCCACCCACTCAACATTTAAGCTCTTATAAAGAGGCTTAGATTGAAGTCTTCCACCTTTTAGGAGCAAGCAGAAGATGACCTCCCATCCGGAGCTCCATCCATCAAGAATCTGAATCCTGGCTCAGAGCTGGCAGGTCTCAAGGTAATCTGCCTTTTGGAACTTATTTCCTTACTTTTCATCTGGCAATGCAGGAACAAAGAGCTTCATTTCTACATGCTTTGTGGTAGGATCTCCTGAGAGGGGATCAGTCTTTAGCAATGTCCTGCCAGCTCCTATACTCAAGGGGATGGTGCAGCAGTGACCTGGATTGTTCAGTTATTTGGGAAGAGATCTGCTAAGCGGAGGAAGGGAGTGAGACAGGTTCAAACACACCAGTGAAATTCAGATTTTCCCCTTCATGTGCTTCTCTGCCATCACAGCTTCCTGACTTTAAAAGACGTAATTAGTACGACAAGACAGGAAACCTTATCCAAGCAAACCAGCTCACGCTGCGTACCTTTGAGGTATATGACTTGGAACATCACCTTGGCAGTAAGGGAAGGAGAAGGTGGGAAGGTTGCCTTCGTCTCAGGAACAAATACCGCTGATGCTGACAGTGGGGGGAAAAGGAGATTCCAGGAACCAACATGCTAGAACCCAGAGGGACCTCACTGAAACCTTTTCCAGACGGAGCACGCAAGGAGCCCTGCCGGGCTACAGGATTTTTGGAAGAAGAGAAAAGGTGAAGCAGAAGCCAGGCTGACGTTTGGGTGCTGATCAGGGTAGGTTTTTATAGTATTTACGTATTTGTACTTATATCCTGGGATGCGCCTACAGCTGCAGAGAGGTGACAGGCTTGCGCGGCTCTCAACATGTTGCTCATCAGCATCTGGAAGATACTGTCTCACTCAGAGACTTTTCTTCACGCCAGCTGACAGCCTCATCACGTGCATTTCAGCAAAGCTGGAAATCTTCAGCCAAGCTGGAAATTTTCAGCCAAGGCTGAGGCTCCACACTTGGTAAGCGCTTGTACGTGTGAACATGGACGATGCCTCCTGGCCCAAAACAGCTTTGCGTTTAAACAGATAAAATGCAGCAGAACATAGGAAAAGGGAGGATTATTATCCTTGGTTTAGAGACTGATATTTAAAGCCAGACAAGCGACCTGGCAAAACTAGAGAGGTAGACTCTCTAGAAGCGGGAATTGAATATTCAGTCCTCGTTTGGGGTTTTAACCACCACACTGACCTTCCTTCCCCAACAGCTCCCCAGTAAAGTCCCCCAAGACTCTGCACAGGCTGCTATGCCTGATAATAGACCTAGACAACTGGCAGCCAGTCCATCCCTATTTTCCGTCTTCTCTTGAGTAAATGTACTGGATTTGTGCTCACATAGTGAAAAACAGGCAAGGCTACATGCCTACCCTCTTACACTGGGCCAGCTTCAACACCAGAGCAATCCCAGGAGGAGGAATAATCCACACCTGCAGGAGCTGCTCCTCATCAGAGGAAAAGACGCAGGGGTCAGGTTTTGACAATAATCTTCCCCCAAACTCCTGCTTTTGCAAATGGATCAGGCCCTTGCAATCCAGTGCTGCTCAGCAGTGCTGCAGTTCTCTTCTCGTGCCCGTACTGAATGGGCTCAGCTCAGCCTGATGACAGGCCTCCAACTATGGCATAAGACTGCCCAGCAGAAGTCCAGTTTCCCAACTGGCTTCACGTGTTATTCGAGCCAGAAGGATATCTTCTGTGGCCCTGCAGCATAATATCTACCTTAAATTACAATAAGCAGATGCTAAAACAGTCACAAACAGGCAGTGACTGACATCATATTCCTGGCCACAAACAGCTAAAGCACGTCAGGATTAACGGTGGCCAGCTGACATCGCTTTCGACGCTCTAAATCAGCAGCACTCATGGAAGCATCACATTGAACAACCCATTCCACAGCACGTGCTCTCTACGTGCCTAAAACAGAGCAGTAAAATCCCAGCCCCTCAGCTAGCTGCTGCAGAGAGTGCTCCTTTCAAGAACAATCGTGCAATTCTGGTCTCTGTCCCAAACGGACAGAGAGGAACTGGAGAAGATGCAGAGAACAGCAAAAAAGATCATCTAAAGTTGGGAAGGGGTTTCGTGTATGACACAGGCTGGGAAAGACATGACAGAAGGGGAACATGACAACCATCCAGAAAATACTCAGTGGCTTGGAGAGGACAGATACAAAGATCAACGGTTCACCGCCTCTTCAATACAAAAACCAGAGGAAGCCCGTAGGTACCATTCAAAACAGCAGGAAGAAAATTCAGAATGAATCAAGGTGATGGGCCTTCAAATGAGGGGTGACCACCAAGGGAAGTGCCTCTCAGGGAGCACCATGGATCCAAAAAGGTACATGTATTCAAGGGGAAACTGAAGGCTATCACAGAATCACAGAATGTTAGAGGTTGGAGGGGACCTCTGGAGATCATCGAGCTGAATCCCCCTGACAGAGCAGGACCAAAGAATCTAGGGCAGGTCACACAGGAACATATCCAGACAGGTCTTGAAGGGCTCCAGAGAAGGAGACTTCAAAATCTTTCTGGGGAGACTGTTCCAGCGCTCTGTCACCCTCACAGTAAAGAAGTTCATCCTCATGTTGAGGTGGAACTTTCCATGCTCTAGATTGAATCCATTACCCCTTGTCCTATCACATGGCACCACTGAAAAGAGGTTGTCCCTTCCTTCTTGATGCTCAGCCCCCACATACTTACACACATTAATTAGATCCCCTCTCAGTCTTCTCTCCGGACTAAAAAGCCCCAGGTCTCCCAGCCTTTCCTCGTAAGGCAGGTGTTCCAGTCCCTTAATCATCCTCGTAGCCACCCGTTGGACTCTCTCAAGTAAATCCCTGTCCCTGTTGAATTGGGGAACCCAGAACTGGTGAGGTCTTACTGGGGCAGAGCAGAGGAGGAGGAGAATCTCCCTCGATCTGCTGCACACGCTCTCCTAAATGCACCCCAGGATCCCATTGGCCTTCTTGGGCACACTGCTGTCCCATGGATAACTTGTTGTCCACCAGGACTCCAAGGTCCCTCTTCAAGGAGCTGCTTTCATGGAAAAGAAATCCCCTAAGAGGCACTGAGCACAAAGACAGCACATTGAGCTCAGAAGACCCATCTGTGTATGACTGAAGGCTCCAGAAAGGTATCACACGTGCTTCTGGCAAGTGGATCCTGTGGCCAGCTGCCAGAGGCAGAACACCCTGCCCCAAGCTTCAGTCTGATCCTTGTTTTCTTACATATCTGCAGGCAGAAACCATCTCAAGGCAGATGCACGTCAACTGGGAGTCTGAGTCAACATAGCCTGGATGGATGGATGGACAGATGGACGGAGGGATCCATCCATCCATCCGTCCGTCCGTCCGTCCGTCCATCCCCTTACAGGGAGCTGTGAACACGACCACAGCAGCCACCTTCATCACAAGGGTGTCCTTCACATGGTCACATCTCATAACCACTGACACAAACTCCGCCTGAGCCCAAGCGCCGTGCTGCAGAGCTGCACCCAGCCCCGCAGCAGGAGCCACGGACCTGCAGCTCATCAAGAGAGGAAAAGCAGGAAAGGAGAAGAGATTGAAATACACAATGAGACACAACAAATGGGAACAGCGCGGATGTGCTCAGCACCACCCGGACATGTGGCTCTCCTGGTTAAATAACTTGGATTAGAAGTTCAGAGCTAAGAAACCTAACATAAATTAACTTTCTCCTCCTTATTGCAAGTTGGAAACTGCAAAGGAAAAAACAAAAAAAAAAAAGTAAAACCCAAACTCTGCTACGAATGAAGCAAGTTTGGAATGCCCACCTCTCTGAAGAGCGCGCCATAAAACTGAACAATATACGGGCAGTCACTGCTTCGCATTACTACATCAAGGTCCATCAGAAGCTGCTTCTGTTCTTTTTCATCCACTGTCGACCGAATTCTCTGAAAGAGGAAGAGGGGCAGAGACTTTATCACTTACATGCCATTACTGTACCTTCAGACCCGCTCCTGGAGACACATGTCAGGGACCCCAAACCCGAGCCTGAGCAGGCAATCCCCGCGGCATGCTCCAACACGTTCTAGAGAATTAAGCTGTGATCTCCAATCACAAATGTAACTGAAAACCCCTAAAGCTGTTTAATTCAGACTCTCAAACCCCCAGTCCTCCCGTGAGCACCAACATTTTCACAGGAAATAGCAGAGTGAAATTAAAAGAGCGGAGATTTCACTGAAAACTACAGCCAAACAACATATTCAGGCTTTCATTTCAAAATAAATTCCCACACAATTCTTAGCCACATATGGGGCTCGAAGGCTGTTTTGAAATTTAACCAAGGAATATTACATTTGGAATTTCTAAAGTTTAATGCAGAAGACAAAAAGGCTCCTTCCACCATCTCTCCATGGGCAGCAGGGTCAAAAGGGACCATCGGGAAACCACGGGAACACATTGCTCTGGTGATGCTAACAGTGGCAACAGTCCCGTAAGCACTTCTCACAGAACTGACAATTCTTTACCTAGTACTGGCCCAGGGAACAGTAATGCTATATAAAAGATACTTTATATATGTATAGACTACATGTATATAAAGATATATATACACATACACACAGAAAAGTCTAATTTGGGCTTGAAAGAACTGTGCAAGTTTGAAAATAGAAAGCTGTACATGTTCAAACATGAAGCTTGTTAAACGAAGGATGGAGAAGACCATCCACAATTTTTCATGTGGTTTTAGATCTATTTCACATCTTGCACTGATTAATGCATTCCCTGAATCACAAGTAAGGGAACTGTGACCCTGAAGGTGTGACTCACGTTGAAAAGCCTTTTTTTTTTTAATTAAAAAAATATTTGGCAAGAAGTCCAAAGCAATACAGGAAGCCTGGACCCTCCTTGATGAGAAAACTTACTTGGGTGTTCAAGAAGGAAAAATTATTCCCAGTTGTGGGAAACATCTGCAAGACACCAGCCCCGACTCCCACCGACTCTACTGCCCTGGGAGCAACCACCGGTGGCATCCAGACCACACTGAGCAGCAAGCAGGAGGCAAAGTATCTGAAGGTGCTTTCAAGGCTGGCCATTCAGATAGCACCATCTAAGAAACAGGGCACGATTCTGCACCGTAAGACCCTTTTGTGAAGAGCCCCCACAAAACGAGAACAGCATCGACACTGTAATTTTCCTTACCTTTGGTGTATCCTGATATTTTGGTATTTCACCACTTGTTCTTAATGTTCTAGTAGCTCTAGTTTGGTCTAGACTGGCAATTGTCATGTTTGCATCACCCTTTTTCCCCCCTAGGGGATTCTAGGGTGCTTGGGAAAACTGGGGAGAGAGGTGCCCAGCCCACCCACCCTCTGCAACACGCACACCCTGCCACGCCACACAGCAGGTGGGATTGCCTCATCACAAATGGAGGAAGAAGATGGCTCAACAGACTAGTAATGGAACTAAAATGCTTCACCTCTAGGTCACTGGTTCAAGTCTGTTCCACAGGCATTCAGACATGGCACTGAAGAAAGCCTGAGGAGCTTGATTACTTCTTTGTCTTGAGTCTACACCACACGAAGCTCTACAACCTCCCGCTGAGCTATCAAAGGCCAAGCAGAATGAATGTCTCCTTCTAGATGGCACAACATCGGCACCGTGTGAAGCGATAATGCCGCTCCTCTCACCTGGACAGGAGATGACGGATGCCAAAGCCACCATGGTGGGACCTATGGGGAATAGTTTAATCTCTCACTACCATCCTAGCCACTCCTCTGAAAAGTTCGCCTTTTCGTTAGTAGCAACACCAAAAGGAGCTCTTCTCCATATTGTGGCTTGCATCTCCTTTATGTCCCAGCTCCACATCTGCCTCCAAAAAGCCTCTTTCCTGGTCACCCGGGGGGCTCCCCAGACCCCCTCAGCATTCCCCTTGCATGTGCACAATCCTGGCACAGTCGTCCCCACAGCGCGCTCCTCAAACTCCCCAGCTTCCCCTGAAAGCGTCTCCTCCCACCTCTGACACTGCCTTCTCTGCTGTTACTTCTCCAACTCTGGAACGCCTGTGACATATGTCTTGTATGGAGGAGGTGACCCCAGAACAGTGCTGAACCCAAGATCCCTCCTCTTCCCAAACAGTCTCCCCAGGGAAAGAAAGAAAGGGCAGGCAGAGGACCCAGAGGATGGACAGTGGGTTGGCTGTAGGGCAGACACAGGAGCCAAAGGACCCCTTGAGAAGCCAAAAACGCTGCTTCAGGGAGTGAAGGCAATGACACAGTGCAAGATTGGGAGATCTCATACAAGCGCACTGGAGGCTGGAGATGGACAAATTCAAGGAGGGGGGAAACTGCATGTGCATGTAGTGCTGAGCTGGGGTGGGCTCAGGCTGGGTAAGAAGGATTTGTTTAGCTGGAGCACCCCAGGGAGCCTGCTGTGGGCCAGCGGTCCCGATCCACCAGCTAAGGCAGGGGCTCTGGGCAGCCGAACAAGGAAGAAACAGCAAAAGGTGACTGAAGTCAAGAGCAGGCAGCACCTAAGCAGCACACGAGGCAGAACGACGATCTGCCACCCCACTCCGAGGGAGTGTGAGACACTGCAGCAGCCACCACGGACAGACGGCCCCGAGAACACGGGAGATGGCAGGGAAGGAAGACACCAGGTGAGGGGACAGCCTGAAGACACCATTTAAGACAGCAATGGACAGGTCTGACTTAGCTTCAGATCTCACACCTCTCAGCCTGCTCACTCTACCGCATGGAGTCACTGACGTGGCCAAACAAGTCACGTATGGAAAAATGTTTTGCCGTAGTACATGCTTGTGGAAAGTTTCTTTTTTAACGGTTCCTTGTTGGCCTCACACTTGAACTGCATGAAATCCTCCAGGGGAAAATTCTCCAGCCCTTTCTATACCAACACAGGTTATGACAAAGCCCATGGCATCAGGAGCAAGAACTCTGAAAGCTGCATCCCAGGCAGCACCAACAGCAAAAGGAGAGGCTGTGCTGCAGCTCAGACCACGCTCAAACCAGACAGATCCCAGAAACCGGACCCAGAACAGAAGAGACATCCCCCGGCCCCAACACACACATGTACAGACTCAGGTGCAGTGGGTAGCAACCACTCCAAAAAAAAAAAAAGGAAAAAATAGAAAAGAAAAAAAGTAGGAAAGCTATAAACACTAAACTGAAACCCAACCCTTTGAGTTGTGAGACAACATCGTGCTGCCCTGCGCCCAGGGCTCAGCTGTGCCCTCGGCAGAGCACACAGGACAGCAGCGTGGGGCAGTGCCACCTGAGGGGACAGCAGGGACTGAGGACACCAAACCAGCAGGAAAAAGGATGAAAATAGAAAAGAAAAAAAGTAGAAAAGCTATAAACACTAAACTGAAACCCAACCCTTTGAGTTGTGAGACAACATCGTGCTGCCCTGCGCCCAGGGCTCAGCTGTGCCCTCGGCAGAGCACACAGGACAGCAGCGTGGGGCAGTGCCACCTGAGGGGACAGCAGGGACTGAGGACACCAAACCAGCAGGAAAAAGGATGAGAATGTTCATCTACCCATCCAAAACACCTCTACGGCTCACAGAAGCATGTCAGGTCTTGCACGGATCACCACTAGTTACCCACCTCCTCTAATGAGGTTCTCGCCGTTCCCTTCTAGCCCTCGCTCGTTCATTCCTCTCCCAGGGTGTCCCCAGCTCCCAGCCAGTGACCCAAAAAGGGAGCAAAACTCAGCCCAATAACCAGTAAGGAGTCAACCTGGGAGAGGGTACCTAATCATGTGAAGAATGGAAACAATGACCTGCAATAGAGCCGGCTGGCAAAAAGCCCCAAGACTTCTCTTCAGAAGCCATATGGGAAATCAGGACGACAGAGAAATTTGCCCCTTGACTGAGCTTAATACGCTAACGTGTCATTTTGGTGGGCTTTTGGGGGCTATCAGGCTTCCAGGTAAACATGGAGATGACAGAGGTACAAAGAAATGTTCATTTTCTGCTCTTGAGGATACGTGATACTAAGCAACCTATTTCAGCTGTGGGACTGAGAAAACCTCTGAAAGCCAAAGACATGAACATCTGTTTTAAAGCTATGGATGAGAGAGGAAGCACCGACTGCAAAGCAAAATAATGGAAAAGAGGCACCGTGCTCCGAACAAAAAATGGCTCCACAGCTTACTGGCTTCTCCAGAAGGAACAGGGATCTTCTATGGACACCTCTGAGGCTTGACACCCTGCTGAATGTTATGTGTCTCTAAACAGTGCCTTGGCCAGCTTCTCCAGTTACCCAATGGATCTTGAAATCGCTTCTGATTGTCTAAGGCCAAGGTCAGAGCAGAAGCAGCAGAAGACCACCCGTAGTCTGGTCAAAAGTGCTGCTAGACTCAAGAGAAAACAAGAAATCAGCAACAACATCTGAGGACATTGGCTGGAACTGGAGGCTGGACTAGGCAATATTGTAGAGCAGCACTAAACCATCTAGGCTGGTTTATACAATGGATTTTGGAAGATACAGGAAACTCTGGAATAGGGCTAAAACCCACTAGATACCTTGCGAGGTGGGGAGAAACCAAACACAAGGTTTGCGGACAAAAATATCCTCTCCGCAGCCAGGTTCCCCTCCTACCTGTAACGATTTCTGAGAGAAAATAAAGAGGTGTGAGATGTTTCTACGGGGCCACGACGAGAACCTTGAACGTCAACCAGAGCACAAACCACTCTACTTGTATAAACAAATGGTAGAAGCTGCTAATGCCAAACCCCGAATGTGGGAGGTGCTCCCTGCAGCACCACCACTGCCATGCCTGGGCTCCTGGCAGATTCAATGTTGGTTATTTTAAATATTCGCTTGTCTGTCTTGTGAACTCTTCAAAACAGAAACTTTCCTAGCCTTCAGGAGGCCTTTTTAAATACCCTGGGTAATAAAATCCACACCAGGTATCACATATTTAAGTAAAAAGCAGAGCATCCTGCCCCAACAGGGAGAACACTCTCCAGCTTTTGTTCCAGCTTAGGCCTTTTTTTTGTTTATGTATTTTTACACCAGGCTGGGAAAAACACAAGTGTGCCAAAGATCTTCTGAAGCACTTTTTTCTGAGTGAACAATCATCAGTGCCAGAGGGAAACCCCAGGACTGACAGAAGCCCCCGAGCTGCCATAGGAGCTTCCCAAGAAAACCATTTCACTCCCCAAAACAGGGCTTCTCTAGGGTTCCTCCAACATGCCAAGGACAGTCCTCTCCCTCAGCTTTGGGGCACCCTCATGAAACAAGGTGCACAACCCCCCGAGCAGCTGGAGCAACACCCCGTGGTGATGCCGGAGGGCTGGAGAACCACACGGACTGCGAAGCCTCTGGGATAAACCCAGGAGTTGTCACAGCCCTGGAGTCAATCCCGAGCAGGGAGCAGAGTCCTCTGCAGAGGGAAGAATCCTGAGGGATTACGTGCTCATGAATTGCCACAGGTCAGGCAAAAACAGACTAAAGAGAAAACCAGAAGCAAAGTCAAGGGACATGGGGTAGATGTGGAAGCTGGATGAGGCAATATCACGGAGAACTGGTGCTGGTGGCAAATTCCAGCCAGGGCAGGGACTTCTTCAAGGAAAACGAGGAGCCCAGAAGAGAAGACAGCCAAGGAGTTGAGGAGTTAATGTACAAATTGGCCTTGCAATTGTCAATTTGCAGAGAGAGACATTGCTGGCAGTAGACAAAATCAGGCTGTTCTCTTTCCCACTTGGAAGAGTCTTGACCTCATATGCCAATAAATCCTCAAGAAAATGAATAGGGTTTTTTTCAGTGAGAGGAGGGCCACAATTGCCAGCTGACCCAGAGCAAGCTTGCATCTCTAGCAAGATCTCACAGAGAAAGGGACCTAATAATTAAGAGGATTTTATTTTATTAAGATCTGAAAAACATAATAAAAGATTTTCCAGGGGCAAAAATAAGAAAGGTTTGAATACAAATCCTCTGGGCTGGATTCCACTTCCTTTTATCCTCTCCTCCTCTTCCTGATGGCTCTCGGAAGAGGCTCTCCACGGCAGAAAGAGTAAAAGATGCAAAAGCATCACAACAAATGCTGCAACTCTGCCTCCAAAACCAACCTGCTGCAGCCCGCAGCCTTACAAAAGGCTGAAGGAGAGGAAGGAGCAGGACTGAGAACAAGAGCCTCTACCCAACAATGCTTCCCCAGCCCAAGCTTTGCTGCTGCGGCTTCACACCAGCGACACATCAAGGCTCATGTTCCTCCTTTGCTGCTGAGGCTGGAGCAGAGAGGAAAGCTCTGGCTCACCTGGGGCTTGGCCCCCCCTGCCTGCGCCGGCAGCCAGACGTCCACCTTAAGGGAGCCGGGATTACAGCTGCCAGCATCCAGACGTTGGCTGAGGAGGCCAGAACACATAAAAGTGGAAAATGATAGAAAACGGTGCCTCCACCTGCAAGCTCTCAGGTCGTTTTGGTGATATTTCAGCACTCGGGAAATAGTTTCTGTCAGCAGCGAGAAGGGAGCACAGCAGAAGGGCTGCACTTGGGGCAGGAGGAGCACAGAAAAAGCAGATGGGTCAGCTAAACCACGCTTCAAGGAATCAAAGCCCAGTCCTTGTGCAAAGGCGTGGCGGGCTAGGAAAGGCCAGAGGAAGGAGTTGGAAATGGGGACTCGAGGGCACGCTCTGGCAGCTGCATCTGCATAGACTGAGAGGCGAGCAGGAGCTGCCATCAGCCAGAAGATTCCACTGGCGAGGAAAGGGCAATGGTTCATGTCGTGCACTTGTAGCACACAAGGAGGATTTGAGTCTGTCAGTGCCAGGAGAGGCTGACAAGCCCCAAGGGCTGCAGCCTGGTCACAGTAGCTGCAAACAGGACTTCCAGAAGTGAGATAGGAAGACACCTGCCTGCGCTGGACAATCACAGCAGCGGTAGCAAATTTGGGTAGTGGCAGAGCACGATGGAGGAGCAGCTGGGAGAGGCCCCCATACCAATTTTCTCTGCATCTCCTTGGCAGCTTCCGCAGCCCTCTCTGCGTTTTGCTCAGCAGTACGGAGAAGGTAACAACTTTTGGCGTGCAGCCTCCACGCAGCTGCTTCCCACTGCTGAATGTCCTTCCAAGGATGATTTGCCTGCTCCACTGATGTTGCTCTTGGGGAAGCCTGGGAGAGGGACAGCACCATCACCAAATAACCAGAGACACCAACTCTGCAAGCCAGCAATAGCAGGGCAGAGTTCCCAATGCCCCACCACGGAGCTGGAAGCATGTGTCATTGAGATCATGGCCAAGATTTCAATTGCTAGACTGACATGTTTTCTTCTCAGACCACCCTTCTAAACCTCCTCATCTGCCTCTTAAAGGAGGGCTTTATGCTGAAGGAGAATAAAACAAGTTAAGCTTCTGCCTGTGGAGCAAGGAGAGACTGGAGAGCGGCTGGTTTCCCTGAACGCTGAGGGGGGGAGCTGGGGCTTCAAGCAGCAGCGGTTCCACAACCTGTCAGGACACCAGGGGCTTGAGGGAGACAGAGAGAGCAGGAGGTGGGCACACATGGGCAGCCCAAGGGCAGATTTAGATAGAGCAGGAGCAGGGAGATTAATGCACAACCTTGGTTGTCCCAAAAGCAACAGCAATCGGAAAAAGAAGTAGTTTGGGATGAACTAGTCCAACCTCATCTCAAATAACTGGAACAGCTGCTGCTGCCTTGGAGACCTCACTTCGTGTAATCCCCTCAGGTCTTCCTTAGCTCAACTTCATTTCTTTATGCTCACTGGGATGAACAGAACAGTCCCTTGGCACTTCTGCTTTAGAAATTATGCAGTTGCCCAGATGCTCCAACCTTCCTCCCGCAGGCCTAGCCATGCCCACCCAAAGGGCGTGAGTTCAGAGAAAAGAAGGTGGCACCAGCCCAGCCCACAACTTTGACATTTTGAAGTTTACACAGTGTAAACCTATCAGGTTTTATCTGTTTAAAAGTGAGCCCCCAAGCCTAGCATCTCCCTGAGGCTCAGACCACCCTGGGAGAGCCAGCTCAGAGTGCTGTGCAACCTTATCTCCACCTGCGTCCTTCAAGAACACGGCCCTGGTGCCTTCTGCCTCCCACACTGGAGCTGCACCTGCATCACAGATCCTCGACCCTACGGTGCCAAACATCCCTTGTGCAAACACAGTCTGGGACAGCAGAATTTCTGTGCCAGCAGACGCACCCCCTCCTCAATGACATGAGCAAACCCAGCAGAGAGCTCTTCTCAGCGCAGTCGGACCCACCGCAGAGCTCCAGTTAACAAAGCCACCCGGCTGTAGGTATGCTTTCTCCTTAGCCACAGCTATCATGACTGTAGTAACAAAACTGGAGTTATCCAGGTCACACACGCTAGGTTTGAGAAGCTGGGGTGCCCAAGCATCATTTTACCTCATCAGCAGTTTCAAGCCATCACCTGCAAACTCCATCTAGAAGTTCTACCAAAGGCAACTAAGAGAAACTAGCCTTTAGCTGTGGGCAGCCTTTAGCCTCACTGGGTACTTGCAGAGATTCAAAATCAGGTTGAAACACCACTCCATGGTGACCCAAAACACTCAGGAAGCTGGCCACTGCTGTGAGGAAGTCAGTATTTACTGGAGAAAACAAAACGATGATGGTCATTCCAGTACCCTGACACAGTGGAGACAAGTATGAACGATTCTCTCAGCAGCCAGAGCTGGGGCTGGGATGTGTCTATGTGGCATCTGAGACCAGCAGGAGTGAGCGTTTCCAGATCAGATCAGGGAATATTCTGAAGAAGAGAGAGAGAACTGGAAAAGAAAGCAACCCAGACTCCTACGTAGCTCGCTTCTACTCTTCCGTGGGAGCCCTGGGAGCACTTACAATTGATATTATCTACACAGTTAAAAGGTCGATGTCACGAGCCACCAGCCAGCAGCAAGCAAAGAAAAGGACGAGGGAGAGCAAGAACGAGAGAACGGCTGCTGCCCACCTCACTCAGCTCCATGGACAAGTAGCTCCTCAGAGACGCCCGGATCGCAGTGCTGCTGCCGCAAGGTGAAGGTTACTCTGCGTTGCCCAGCTGGGAAACGAGGCTGCACGTGGTTTCTGGTTTTATGGTGAGTTTTTGGGCAGCGTAAGGTAGAAAACAGACAGTCAAGAGAACTGCTACGCTTTCCCTCCCCAGAGCAGGTCCGGCACGGTAAGCACAAAGCAAAGACGCTCCATTGTGTATCAGCAAGAGGACGCCCACCTTGCCCCAGCTCCTCCTGGGGAGGCTACACCATGCTTACACAAACAGCAAATGTTAAGTCACTACCTTATTTCACAAAAGACACCGAGAACTATTAGATGTCGACCTGTGCCTACCCCCAGCCTCGGCTGGACGTGAACCAGTGACCCAGAGGTGAAAGGGCCGTGCCCTGTTATCAGTCTCCAGAGACATGTGTTCCCCTGACAGGCATTTTCAAAAGGGCACAAGCAATTAGGAGAGCTTCACAAATCACTTGACAACAATGCCCATTACACAACGTATTTTCAGCAAACAGCAGCCTTTACATGGGAAATAAATAGAAAAGAGCAGTAGATGAGTGCTAGATGGAAGAACATTAATTCTCCATCACATTTCATCCCTAATGGACTGAAGTACAAAGGTAAGTATGGGCATCACCTACTTTAACTGCCATAATTTGCCCACTTGGTTTGTGGACCATTTTGTTGACAGAACCATAAGCGCCTCGTCCAATTTCTCCAAGGTCTTTCAAGTCCTCTGCTGTAAAATCCCAATGTTGTTCAGGGGAAATCTTCAATTTTCCTGATGATTCAATGCTGTGTGTTCTCAGTCTCTCTCTGTCAAAAATATTGGGAAGCAATTTTTCCACATTTTAAATAGTCTGTAAATTTCTCTTTTCAGCACTTGATTAAACATTAGAAGAGAGGGATTCACAAAAGGCTACAGCAACAATCTGACTCCACGAAGGGTTTCGGTTGGGTGAGGGGAGGGGAGGAGAGGGTAGAGGGCAGGGGTGAGGTGAAAATGTTAAACCAAAAATGACATACACTCGCCCACAGCTTCAATGAAGGGTAACGTTTCTCCAGCTGCGGCGTAAAATTCAACGCGTCACATCCAGTGGAGTCATTCTAAATGGCTCATTTTACACAGTTCTTGCTAGTTTGCACAAAATACATCAGGCTTCAGGCAGGACCTGGTGACATGCAGAACCACGAGCCTGAAGAACACTCCCCAGCCCCATCTTCCCAAAGCTCCTGCTGCTCTACGCCACCGTGCTCCCAGCACCTGCCTCCCTCCCAGTTTGGTTTCTACACAACACAGGCAAGCTCTTCTGTGGGAATCAAAGAGACAAGAGAAAGAGTTTGCTCTTAACGGAACACTGCAATTAATTTAGGGGTGTTTTTTTAAAGAAAAATAGACTTTGGGTAATCAATTTATTCAAAAGCAAATGGAGAGCCAATGAATCACGTGTACAAAACCCGAGCTGTTCGTGCCGTACGACAACAAAACCTGCCTGTTCAGGTGTGGTTTACCAAATACTTAATGTTCTCAGGCAAATACTGCTTCTGCTGATGCCACCAGGGTTTGCCCAGGTGGGGAGCAGACCAAGCCCAAAATCTGTAGAACAGGAGAGTTCAAAGGTTGCTCTAAGGCAGCCCTGATTACTTGTTCAAACGCAGCAATGCTGCCGCTGAAACAGTAGGAAATGCACAAGGATTTTCAATACTTTTCATCTTTAAGCACCACACAAATTTACAGGTTTTCATTACCTCATTATTCAAATTAGCTGATTCATGCTTCTAAGCAAACCAAAAGCCTGAGCTTCCCACTTCTAGGCAGCATCAAGGACCGTTCCCGCTGCTGGGCACAGGGATCTCGCGCGGCTGCCAGAGCCCTGGCGACTTCCGACCGCCCTGTGAGCCCCGGAGGCTCTGTCAGACCCATCCCTCAGCCTCCCATCGCTCCCCTCGGGCACTCGATGAAGCCACCGCTCGCTCACTCAGCGTAGGGCCCGACAAGCAGAACACACGTGAAGGACTCGAGCGAAGGCGTCAAGCTTGGCGAGTTTATCAGCCGGAGGAACAAACCCGACACGGCCGATTCCTCGCTCCTCAACGCGACCGTTTGCCCGCTGGCAGCTGCAACGGTGGACCCAACCACCACCTCCACCGGGTTTTATTTGGAACCTAGGTTTTGCGAGGGCAATGAGGTCAGGTCCAAAGATCAACTGACCGCAGCAGCCAGGGTTCAAATGGTGGCATCTGCAGCTCTTCAGCTTCTCCGCGACGCTTTGCTGTAGAGTTTCCCAGCCCTCAAGCAGCTGCACGGCCTGAACCCTTGACCCGCTTGATGAAAGCCTCGCTCAACAGCTCCTCTCGCCACTTCTTCCCTGCTCTCTAACCTGCCTCGCTTGAGAATTCCAACCTCTCACTCCCTGCAGCTCCTCCACCTTCCTTGGGAATAATCTGGGCAACTACGACGGTGCTACAGCAGACGTGACGGTGACAGCAGCCCACGGATGAGCGGTGGCCCCCTTTCCTTAGCACTAATTGCATAGCTTTGATTTTCCGTGCATAATAAAACACTGCGTTAAGTGGGCTTCTCTGTGGAATTGGCTTACTAAAAAGGAATGAAAATAAGGCAGCAAAATGTTTAAAAAAAAATAAAAGAGAAGAAAAAGAACGGGAGAAGAGAAAAAAACAGAAAGAAACATGACCTCCAGACTTGTCAGCTGTCTTGCAGGAGACATATATCGGAAGCTGCATGAATCAGTTACTCCCTAACTGCTCGACCATCCTACTTTGTCAGTCCCATAAAAATAGTTCTTCTTGTGATGCAGGAAGGGAGGTGAGGAGCATCGTGTTGAGGAGGCACCAGCAAACGGGCATTTCCTCCCCACCTCCTGCCCACGGGAGAGAGGAAGAAGCACAACCATGGAGAGCTAAATCTTGTTCAAAAAAGGCAAGGGGGGGGGAAAAAGGCAGAGAGCTGTTACAAGGAGGAACTGAGATTTGATTTTCTGAGCAAACTCTTTCCATCTCTTGTTTCAAAAGAAGATTTCATACCCAAGCTCGCATAGAGTTAAAAAAATCTAAATGCTGACGTGGTTTACTTAAATAAAGCAATTAAACCCATCTCCACTCTTCCCTCTGCCTGTTTTTCTGCCCAGGAAACTTCGCTTTTCTTACCCTCCATCAGCAGGGAAAGCAAATTTGAATTCATTATTTCCTCGTTACACAAGGAGCCTGTTTCTCCCCAGCTGTAGCGTGAAAGCAGATCTGTGCCCTCGGCCCTGCAGCTGCAGGCTGGGCGGTCCGAGCAGCCGGGAAGAAGATGGGAGCTTGGAAATGTCCCCTGCCCGGGTCTGCCCCCAGGTCCCCTGCAGCCCTGCTCCGGTGCGGAGCTCCAGGGCTTTGGATTGAGCTGTAACCGTGCCCGGCCACCCACCAAACCTCACGGCTCGGAGCTTGGCTGCATCTCCACCACGTATCGAGGATGCTACCTGCCTCGGACTGCAACCACGGCTCCCGCTTCTCTTTTTCAAACGCCCAGGGAAACGGTCAAATAATCAAACAGCAAGTTTGAGAGAGCAGCAGATGCTTTAGTAGAGATTCTGCTCCTTTAGCTGATTTGTCACACGTAAGCATTGCAGTTTTCCTTTAAGTAGCACGGCCTGCCTTGAGAGTCAGTAACTGGAACGCAATGATTGCTTTTAGCGTCCAAAAAATTTATATATCAGGAAATTTTTCCATGTAAAATCAAAATCCCACAGGATTTCCATGTCAAGAAAGCAGCTCAAGAAATGCGAATCTAGAACACAGACCCTCCTGCACTGATATCAAATGGGAATTTTCTGGTGTCAGACTAAGTAAGAACAAACAAATTAGCAATGCCAGGCATCTGTTACTAGATTTGCACTGCTGCAGATACACGAGGACATAAACCCACGGGGCAGACATGCCCCCAAAACATGGAAAAGCCTGCCTAAACCCTGCACTACATCCTAGCGCTCTCAATACTGCAACAGCTTTGCTTCAGAGAAATCAAAGAGTGACCACAGACACCAGTGTCAAGTGAAGGTGAAAAGTAATTAACGCCCAGTCCCTGCTGCTGTAACCGATGCAATTGCAGCGCCCGGGTTCAGCGCTCGGTGGAGTTCGCACAGGTGTGAGCAGACGTGAGCCTCCTCTTACCACTTGGCTTTTCAGCTACGTGATCCAGATCTCTCCAAGCCTGGGAATGCTGGGCAAAATCAGGCACGTGTTCTCCAAACGATCGGGATGTGCAAGACGGACTTGTGGGGCTTAATGTATGATTTAAACCAAAATAAATAGCTCTGGAGGGCTGGGTACTCCTCCGACAGTTAAAAGCAGTACTTTCAAACGTGCCTTAGGGCTTATAGCTGCTGATGACTTGGTCCAGGACTTGAGCTTCCAACTGGCTCTCTTGCTTTTCAAAAGTTTGAAAAGGACAAAAAGATGGCAGGCTCCAGACTCGCTGCGATCGTTGCACTCAAAAGGCACCACCATATCAGTCTTATTGCAGGTGGTTTCAGTGCTTGTCACAGCACTTACTCCGGGGATGAGGAGCACGGAGCAAGACAACAGCTCCTCCAAACAGTTGCCCTTTTGTCGGGGACGAAAACGTCTGCGGGTCCGACTTGGCAGGAGCCGGGGGACGGCTGGCGCCAGGCACCACAGCCGGGCCAAGGACGAGCTCGTCACACGTGCTGGGGCCGGGAGGGCGCTGACGGTGAGCCCAGCCCGCGTAGGGAGGA
>NW_009712096.1:61171-71384 GCF_000703405.1 Apaloderma vittatum
CCCGAACCCCTCCCGGGGAGAACTCTGGAGGCGCCGGGAAGTTTTGGGAGAGGCTGGGTTAGTGCCCCGGGCCTTGCTGCACCGAACTGCAGGGCGGCCAAGGCTTTTTTTAAAAACAAGCATTTCCTTGGCATGGAAAAGGACCGTGGGGAGAAGCAGAGGAAAGTCAGTGGAATTATTCTGAGCCAAACTGAAAGTTAGCAGACAAAAAGCAAGGCCAGAAAGATGCTGGAGGTAGCTACCTACCTCCTCTTTGTTCTACTAAGAGTTCTGCAGGGCTCGAAGAAGCCCAGAAGTTGAGATATTTGTCATGAAGAGCTGCCATGAACAAAACGGATCTGCAGAGTCAAAAAGATCCAAGGAGAGCAGCTGTGCCTCGCAAGCCTGCCTAGTGCTGGATTCTTCTTGGAAGCCTCTCACTAAAGCTCCTGTTTACGGTTTATGAGAATACACTCTCCTCAAGCTGGACAAAAAACCTGCTCAGCACGATGGGATTTCAGGAACTGCTCTGCGGTCAGTCAGCCAAAGGAACGCTGGAACCTAAATCCTAACAAAAGCTCCCACGCGAACCACAGGGTTTGAGTACTGCTGTGCACTGTTTGTAACTTTGGAGTAAAAACGTGGCTTATGGCTTCGGCTAACACGCTTCTCTAGCACGCCTTCAAACAGCCCAGAGAGGTTGAAGTGCTTCTATCTCCATGTCTGTGTAACTTACAAAACAGTTTTCAGAGTCTGCAGGCTAACACAACTAAAATAGCAACGAAAAGTCTCCAAAAGAAACGTTCCCCTTTTATTTTTTTTTCTAGAGGGCTGAAAACTTTGGTGCTCTCATGAGACAAAATTTCTGCTTCCAATCAGCTGATGGGCAACCGTGGCCTTGCAAAAGGCTCAGAACTCAACTGGCTTTGCTGTGACCCATAGAAGCCGTCCTGAGGCTTTCTTACATTTAATAAAAGATGCTGAGACATGGAGACAGAAAAGGTGTCAAAGGAAGGAAATGACTTAGTTTTGCATCTCTTACCTACCCAGACTAAGAGCAAAAGCTTCCTTTCATCATGATCAAGGGGCAGAAACTCCCCTACCTTTGCTCTGGCCTTCTCCACTCCTCCAAAACTTTACAATAAAGATACTAACAAAGCGTGGACGGTCGCGCAGCCCTCAAGACTCGGTCCAGCACACTCTCAAGGCTGCAAAGAATCTCCCTGACTTCAGTGGGATTTGGCAAAGGCTTTTAAAAATGTCAATATTTTTCATTAAGCTCCCCTGGTAATCTACTGTGTTACAACAGATGTTGATTAACCCTGCCCTTGACCTGGAGGAAACCTCTCAGTTCATTGTGGTGAAGCCCGTACTGAATTCAGCCAAGCACGTTAATCTCAAACTCCTTTTGATGCGGAGGTGAGCCCGGCTGCAGCATCTTGGCTGAGCCCACCACAGCTGGGTACTCAAAGCTTATACTGGATTCAAGCATTTCAGAGTAACACCTGAGCTAAGAAATTTAAGTAACCCTTCTGAGAACACCGACTCAAAGTCTCCTGAGCCTGGGTCAGCTCTGTGAGAAAGAACAACAAACGCAGACACCGGCACATCCAGAGGAACCGACAAAAGAACAGGAATACGTATTTTACAGAGTTTACAAAACCATACTAAGACGCAACATCACTGTCGTTACACAAAAATCACTCAATGGAATGACGCTATTTCTGAGACGAGTTCAGTTACTTTAACCGATGCCATTTTTGTGGGTATGGAAGGTACTCGACAATGGCTCACAGACAGTTAAGCTTACTGTAGCCTGCTGGTAAGTTTCTGGATGAAGTCCGCTTCTCTCCTTTTGAAACCAAACAGGACAACGTGATTACTACCCGGGGTTGCTTGTGTGTCACTTCAGCCAGGAAAAGTTGTGAAAATGACAGGAGAACATGGTGCTGTTATCACACGACATAATAACGTACAACACAATACTCAGCCACTCACACTGCCCACGAGGTGCTTCGCCTAAGGAATTAGTGAGCCATTAATTTTTGCCCAATTTTTGCCTAAAGCAATCTCCCTTCCTCAGAAGCAATGCAGCATCTGACAGTTTGAGCTGCATTTTAACCTATTAAATCATAAGCAATTTGTTTTCATACAGCAATGACAATTGTTATTTCCAACTGTGTTATCACCATGACTAGAAAAATGAATAACTGCATCCAACATACCAAGCTCTACATTAGTGACATATTCTTTCCTCAAGGCACATCGACCATCACTGCTCTGCTTTTCTTGTGGTCTCTAAAGCAGAAGAAACTAAAAAAATTATTAAAAAAAAAATATCTAGCTTCCATCCTGAATCCACCAATCTAGGACCAGTGGTCTCTCTCAGGTGGGCTTATCTTATCCGTTCGTAAACAATAAGTTTGTACAACTCTAACAACTACATCCCTTCCTTACTACCTCTGGGGCCACACAACCGACAGATTAACAAAGATCTGCATTATGAGACTTTTCTAGGGACGAAAAAAAGAGGTTCCAGATCTTCGAGTGCCTCAAGCTGCCCAGCTCTGGAAATCTCCTTTCCCCAGAGGAGGGCCCGGTATCTCAGAGAAGCTGGGGCAAGGCGGGCTCCTGCCAAGCACCGTGGGGACAGCACGCAGAAACCGAGAGCTCGAGAGCTTGTTCAAACGAATCAAACGCCAGCCACAAACCGGCAGAACGCTCAGCTCCTCGCAGAGGTAGATAACGAGCACTCAGATTTCAACTACATGAAACGTTTTCATTTCAACGACTTTAAGAGGCAGATTTTTCTAACTTAAACTTCTTTATGTCGTAAGATTCCAATGCTAGTCTGGGAAAGCTGGAAGCTCTCCAACTCCTCTGTTGGGATGTGGGAAAATGAAAATACTTTGGCTGCAACATGGCGAGAAATAATCTGAAATTCAGTGCTACGGATGTACCTGGAAGTAATTTTCTTTCTGTGGCAGACAAGGGCAGATGGGAGGCAAAGAAATCGCCTAATGGCAAGACAGAGATGGCTTTTTCAGAGAGATGCAGTTATCGCACACGTGGTGACCAAAAGCGAGCTCGCGACGACCAAGTAGACCAAACGCGACTTGTACTTTTGAAGTGCCCCTTCTCTAAGATGTAAGACTTGTACAAGGCAGTGAAAGCAACTGCCCGTTAAAGGTCCCCATGCTCCACAGCCCAGCAGTACGGAGAGATTTTAAACACTGGTCTCCCCCACGCTTGCTCTGTGGGGCGCAGTTTTCTCCACCAAGTCTCAGGAGCCAAGGGGTGATTTTCTGTAAGCTCTGTAAAGATGCCAACAAAAAATTAGGAATGCTATAAAGGAGTTAGGCCAGTGATCCCAGGAAATCACCTTTCCCACCTTCCATTGGTATGTAATACCCGCCTAGAACATCAGAGAGACAAAACAAACCCAGCTGGATTACAGAGAAGCCCCCATGCTCCTCAGAGAAAGCAACTGCCCTCACACTGCTGCAGCAAGAGATATTTGCAACCATCACTTTCAGGTGACCCACACTCCTCTCTGTTACGTTGGGTGTGAAGGACCAACCACTCATGAAGATTTACTCCAAGCATATTTTACAAAGTGAGGAATTAAAGCAGGCTCAAAGAACAGACCATAATCCACTGCAGACTGGCTTGGCCATTTGCTCACTCTTTTTTGACTTTCAGGATGGGAGGCAAGAACATCCACCTGAATCTCAGCGATGACATCTGAAGTTTTCACCAACGTAATACACCAGGAACCCAGTTAACCTAAGTCCTTTTCAGAAGTCAGTTCCTCAAACAAGCAGAATGGCAAAACCAATTCAGCCTGGCAGGCCAACCCTCACCTCCACCACGAGCATCCAACCCACCCCAATGGTCTTTCCGTGAGCTCTGTGTACAGCGGCTCTTTTTCCTGGGTGTATCCTGTTCATTCAGCCCAGACCTCTCGGTGGTACATGCTCAAAGTCACTCATTTGTGCAAAAGACAAAAACAGAAGCTGTTGACGATGCCCTGTGGGGTTGAAGCAGGCTCTGAACCTGCAGACTCTCCTCTCTTCATTCTCAATTTCTTGATGTGTACAGAAGACAAAAGGGATGACTAATTCCTTCAGCTTGAACCCACAAAGCAAAGGATTTGGCTCACTTCTCCTTAGTCAGAGTAAAATGCAAGATATTTTACTAAGAGGTAGTGATTAATGTCTGAAGAGATACTGCTCTGCAAGAGACTCTTGCTCTGATGAAACATGTGTGATATTGTGCACGCACAAGAACGAGCAAAGTTTACTCCTACAGCTAGCAATGGCACTTGTTTCCTGGGGTCTCCTGAAGGAATGGGGTTTGCAAGGTCCACACCTAGAGAGGCAGGGTTTGAGTCCAACTTAAATCACAGAGACAAACAGTGGTGGTCCAAATATAAAATCCTGTCTGACATTTCTGTAAGTCCCACAACCAGAAAAAAGAAAAAAAAGTCTGTGCCTGACCATCTCAGATTAATTGGAGCCCAACAGTGACAGCCACTTAGGATCAGAAACCATCTGTCCAACACAGCGAGGCCTCTCCTATACGCAGGCACCAAGCTCAGACCAACGTGTAAGTGATGTCCTACTTGTAGACAATTACTGAAAAATTATTTATCCAAAAAACCTGGCAGAGACTAAACATGTGCGTGCACACACATATATTTACATTCAGAGACATTACATATAATAATCTGTTTCATGGAACCGATGCGCTGGGTTGGAAGGGACCTGGAGAGGTCAGTCAGTCCAAATTTCCTCTCCAAACACCAGCAGGTTGTGCGTACTAAGCTAGCAGTTACCATTTGCCTAAGAAGGAGAGAAGGAACATGGGAATACCGGCTGTCTTCAGCCTCAGGACTTCATCCATGTTCCAGGACACCGATCCCTAACCAGGGAGGATGGGATATCGATTGCCCCTGCTGACCTTGGAGCGATCCCCACCTCCGATTAATTTTGATCAAAAAGCTGAAGTCCCAAAGACTGATCAGCACCACAGGGAGAAAGGGACAAATTCTGGCAACTCCCAGTTCCCAAATGTAATTCTGGATCTCACCTGTAATACTTAACCATAAAAAGTCACCGTTGAATGCAGATAATTGGACCATTTGAAGGCTCAGAGATGGCAATGCAACACATCTTGTGTAGAAAATATGAAATATGAGTTACAGAATGGCTGTCAGAATTTACCAGATAAAATGGTAAAGCACACACACAGAGGTCTTAAAATACTCCAAAAAATACACTGACATTCAAATGTTATCAAAAAGTCAAACAGAAAAAGAGCTGCCATCTCCCATTTTCTTTCTAACCCTCCAGAGAAGATTAGGATATCATGGTGTCCTTAATGCTTTTAAACTCTCCCCACATCAAGATTTACAACCAGTAAGCATGTGCACTGTTGTCCCTGCTCGGGGATTCAGTGCCTAGAAATAAAGAAATAAAAGGACAGAAAAACGTGCTTCTGTCATTGCAGCAGTATGAAGGGAACAGAAGAGCTGATACCGAGTCTGGAACTATTTGACCTACATTCCCTTCTCTTAAATAAGCACTGCAGTCATTACATCTCAGTGAGCATTCTGCAGCTGTGCCAGGACCAGATGTGTCCCTCCTGATGTGTGAGGAGGGCTGGAACTTGGGAGCAGTAACGTGAGAGCCCTGTTCCTGCCAGACCCGTTGGAACAGGAGCAGTAGAAATAAATAAAAACGAAATTCCTAAGCCAAACTGAACACTCCATAGCCTGAAACTTCGAACTGCTGACAAACAAAAGCGGCACCATCTCCCAGCGCAAACACAGCAAGGAGACGGGAGGAAACTCCCAACTCTCCAGTGGTGAGGACAACCGACATTTCTCAAACCATGTTCCCCGTTACTAAAGTGCTGACCTTGCGCTCAGGCTTATAAACCTGTGCTTTTGAAACCAAGCTGACTAAGCAAGAAACAGTCACTCCTGGCTCTCCTCCAGGCTCTGGAGCGTGACAGGTACCTTCAAAGCAGGAGCTTGGCCCCGAGCAGGCTGCAGGCCCCTGGCTTTTGCCACGAGCATGGATGGAGTCAAGGACTCGGTGAAGCACACAGCCAGTCCAGGTCACCCATGGACATGTCTCAGATCCGTGTGCCCACCGCTAGGGCCCACGAGTGACCGGCGACGGCTGAATCCCTGTGGGACCCACAGGGACAGGGGGCCCAGGCAACTCCAGGCAGGGGCAGAAGCCTCCAACCTCTGGAGACCCTCGCCAGTAGCACAGGCCCTCCTTCTGCCCCCACCTGGGCAGAACGGGCCAGGTCATACAACCACAGAACGTGTTGGGCTGGAAGGGACCTTTAAAGGTCACCTAGTCCCACCCCCCTGCAGTGAGCAGGGACATATTTAATTAGATCAGGTTGCTCAGAGCCCCACCAAGCCCGACCTTGAACATCTCCAGGGACAGGGCCTCCACCACCTCTCTGGGCAACCTGTGCCAGCGCCTCACCACCCTCAGCGTAAAAAACTTCTTAACATCTAACCTAAAGCTACCCTGCTCTAGTTTAAACCATTGCACCTCGTCCTGTGGCTACGCACCCTTGTGAACAGTCTCTTCTCCCTACAGCCTCTTCCCCACCGCGGAAGGGACGGGGATCCATCGCTCACCGTGTGGCACACCAAGGGGATCACAGCTGCAA
This sequence comes from Apaloderma vittatum, assembly GCF_000703405.1. Taxonomy (NCBI): domain Eukaryota; kingdom Metazoa; phylum Chordata; class Aves; order Trogoniformes; family Trogonidae; genus Apaloderma; species Apaloderma vittatum. Next base: position 67,850 of record NW_009712096.1, read on the forward strand.
GGCCAGAATAGGGCTCCCAGACAGCTCTGGCCATGGTTGCAGGCACCAAAGAGCCAGGACAACCCTTAACCATGCCAGAACAGGGCTCCCAGACAGCTCTGGCCACGGTTGCAGGCACCCAAGAGCCAGGACAACCCTTAACCATGGGATGGGTAGCACAGGGCTAACGTGTGGAGCACAGATGATCAGGAGATCGCTGCTGAACTCTCTGCGCTGTCAACAGCGTGTGGCCTGACCTTTACCTCTTCCAAATTACAGCACGACCCAGCTTCCTATCTGCAAAACGGGGAACACAGAGTTTTCTGCAACCATTGAGGCTTGCAAAACTAAATCACTCGCAAGTGTGAAGCACTGGGAACCCATCAGAGCTAGATCAGTCCATGACATTGGGCTGTACTTGGTTTAGACACCTTAAGGCAGGTGATCAGGTTACCAGAAGTTCTGAGAGGCCCAGGTCCCAGCAGTGTGGCAGGAAGCTAGCTGCTCAGCACCTTTGAAAAAATCAGTGTGAAGCAGCTTAATGGAGATACACAAACTCTAAATTTTTGTTCCAGACATGCAAGGGCTAAATTCAGCAGCAGAGCGCAGAGATATCAAAACCCTTGCAGAAAGAACAGTCCTACTACTAGAGCACTGATGCTCCAAGGGACATGGAAGTTGCCAGAGGAATTTGCTTTGGAAGCAGCAGATATGATGAAAAGCTCCTCTGCTGAGCAGGACTAACACCTCAGAGAAATACAAAAAAACTTGGAAAGTGAAGAAAAAAAAAAGACCTTAATGCAGCATGTTCAGTCAAAATCTCACAGTAACTTTGGTAGCACCTTCTCCGAAGAGGCAATCTACTTGAAGTCTGAGATACTGAGCATCAGCATTTTACAAACCACATCACCTCTTTGTCAGCTGGGCCACAGAAATCACTGGCCAAATGAACTTGTAAACTTTGGGAAGAAACAGGAAGGTTAAATACAAGACAAAACTCATCAATTGTTTAAGAAAGCTCCTGGAAAAATATGTGTTAAGAACCTTTGCTCTAGTACTTAACAAAGGTGATACTTGTCTTAAAAGTGGAAGTCTGGTTTCCACAGGCTCGAGCATTTAAATGTATTTGCTGAGGCCTTGGAGGGATCCAATTTATTTGAAAATACAAGCAAGTTTCACAGTGATTACATGCAGCAACTTTCAGGAAATGTTGCACAACTGTCACAGAAAAAAAAGTAAAATATTCAAATTCTTTACCAGTATCTTTTACATTGAAATCTATCTACAAGGCTTCCAGGCGTCCCACTCTGCGATGGGAAGGTATCGTACAACAGAAATCCACAGCAATTAAGATGAGAAATGAGTGTGACAGAAGTGGGGAACAGACAGAGAAGTATTGACAGGAAAATTCACATAAGTAATTGTGAACGTACCAATTTAGGATATTCCACTTCAGTTCTTAGTATTTTTTAAAACAAACGGTAGTAATTCTCACAGGCAACTTCCTAATGAACTCAGTCAGCTATGCAGCTAGAGAGCCTGAAACCCTATGTCAGAAAGGTTTGGCAAAGTGCAATAAAAGAGAATTGCACACTTCAGAGAGCCTTTGGGACAGCCAGAAAAAAATCCTTTCCAGGAGTAACGGCAGATCCTAAAGCCCACAGGAAAAAATGAAGCAGCAGAGTCTGACGTGCAACCGGATCTCCATTTGCTTTTGAGGAAACCAACCCCAAAGGTGTCAAAACCCGCCCACAGGTCACTGGGGGATCTGTCTGGCAAGCAGGTGACTCTCCCAGGTGCCACAGGGAGAAGAAGGTCCACACGGGCACCTCGAGGAAAGCTTAAGTCACAGTAAAACCATGAGGACACCCACAGGCTGCAGGAAGCCTACGGAGTCTAACAGGCCTTCAGACAGTTCGGAAGCTGGGTCATTTTATTTCATCACCTTTCCAGATGTGACTGCAATGCTCTGGTGTTCAAGTTCTAGAGAGGTGGCACCTCTGGCAGCCAAGAGACTTCCCAGGCAGCAGACAGGATACTCGAGCACCAACATGATGTGAACCAGATGCCAAAGAAAATTCTTTGTGCCTGCTCATTTCTTAGCAGGTGGAGCTAAATTCTGTAGTCCAAAGTCAAGATCAAGGCACTCCTGCACCAGAGGAGTGCAGCACTTCCCAGAAAACAAAAAAACCTCACCTACAGCCAACCAAACAACTTGGTTCGATGGATGCCAGCGAAGGCCAGCACAAGGCAGACAGCTGCCAGGCCCGCCTGCCGCGCACAGCTCTACAGCCACATCTCGCCACGTCACTCCCACGTTAGCGTTATTTGAACCTCCTTTCAGCAAAGGCCACCAGCTGCAAGTAGCTCTGCAGAGCTTACACGTAGATAACTGAGGAATCTAATTTTGTTTGTGACCTAAATCCTACTTGGACATAGAATAGATGAGGTAAAAGGTGGGATGCTTTTCAGTCAGTTGGAAACAGAGACTGAAAAACAATGGGTCGGAAGTTTGAGAGCCCGACCTAACCCTGGCTTGCGTCCTCCAGCCTCTGCAATGCCTGCCGCGGGGAAAACAAAGTCAGTGTTTGTTAATCAAGCCTAAGTCAGAAATACAGTCTGAACTAATGAGAACCGTGGTCTCGAGGGACAGTTCTCCACAACCTCCACTGCCCCCCAGCCCGCAGAGCACGATCACCCCACGCAGCGCGGCTGGAGCACAGGCAGGAGCACTCACTGCCCCAGCCAGGGGCATCAGCTCTCCGTAGCACACTCCTGCTCTAGGCTGCCTCCTTTCAAGCAAGGATTTTCTCCCCAGCCCCTCCTTGTAACTCAGGCTCTATTATTCTGCCTTTACCGTTTGCAGGTCATATGCAAAACGATGTCTGTCCCTGGGCCCTGTACCCCACGGACAGGCTGGGCAGTGTGCTGTACCTACACAAAAAAAATCCCGCTCTGCCCTTACAAAGTAGATTTGGTGGCAGCAGCCAGGGCTGAACCAAGCAAGTCGTGCCTCCTCCGTAGCTCCATCAGTCACAGAACCAGAAGGGACCTTCCTTCACGCCCCACCTCGCTCCCCGCTGTTCAACACACCGTCGCGGGGCTCTGCACCTCCCCACAGGACCCGCACGCAAAAGCCTTTTAGTTGCCATTAGGGATGTCTCAGCCCTCAGCATCGCCAGGAGGGGAGATCTCAGGGAGCCACAGCCCAAATTCCAGCACCTAGGAAAGTACCTCCAGCCTCTCACCTCATTCAAAGCCATCCTGAGCCAGTTTCCTATTTTAAAAGTCACTTCAAAGCCCCCTGATTTTAACACGTGTTCTAATTCAGAAGATATTTAGGGCAAAAACCCTCGCAGCACTGGAGATGTAAAGGGGTTTTGCCACCGGCTCCAGCCTGAGCAGTTGTAGCCTAAACTCTGCTTGTCTCTTCCTTGCTTGGTCCTGTGACAAAGGTTCCTTCAAGCCATCCCAACACAGCTGGTAGGAGATGTACTGGGAGAGTGAAGAAAAGAGGTGTCCTGGGCAGGGATGGGACAGGAGTGGCAGGGGCGGG
>NW_009712096.1:71422-98431 GCF_000703405.1 Apaloderma vittatum
GCTCCAAGGCCATCTCGGAGCCGAGACGTCCCGACCACTCACCAGCCCCTCCTGCTCCCACACACGGTCCCGTGTCCCCACGCGCTGCTCTATGTCACACCCTGGCACCCAGCCCCGTGCACCCAGGGCAGCACATTCTGCATCCCGGAGCGATGAAGCCCTCACCCGAGACCCAGACCACACGACGTGACTCAAAACCACCACAGATGGAGGGGGGGAAACGAAAAAAGACAAGCAGGGGCAGAAAAACTATTTGGGAACTCATGTCCCAACTTTCTGTATTCAACAGTGTTTAACCTATGCTCTCTTCCCCTGGAAACAGTATTCCAGGGCACAGCCTATATAGTAAGAAAAAGCCTCTACCCGTGAGCGTAGTGAAGCTCTGGGAAAAGCCTCCGGGCAGGAGCCCAGCGGGTGCTGCAGAGGGTACTCTGTGTCACGGGATGTTAAGGCAAATCGAAGTGCTGGTCTGAGCCTCAGTAATGACACGCTTTGCAACTGAGATTCCACAGCCTTTGAAATTGTTCCTCCAGATCACAAAGCCAAGGAACGAGCACAAAGGGATGGAGTCGGAACTCATGCAGAGACCACCTGGGAAATCTCCCTGTGGAAACCACGCTGAGTGCCCCCCAGCCCAGGTGTGCACCACCCCTGCTCACTGGGGCTAAACTCCACCCTTGGCCTACAGAGATTCCTATAAATGGTTTCCTCCACACTCTCCAACTCCTTTTCCAACACTCCTGAGATATCTCAGGCTGAGAAACAAAAAGAATGTGAACCCACATCTTGATGGGATACGTGGGGCTCTTACCCATTTGACCAGGGTACGGAGCCTCAGCTCAGAGAAGGAGCACGGCTACACCCAATATCCTGAAACTCCCAAGGCCACCTCCGGCACGACGTGCCCTCCCTCCAGGGCAGCAGCATCTTTGCTCTGCAGAAGCACTTTACACAGAGGTTTCCTCCCTCCTAACACACATACGGGCACAAGGAGCCTCAGTTACTCCTTTGCTTTCTGACTACGTAGGAAGAAACCACACTCTTACCTGAATATCCACCAATCCAGCCTGATCAGTTCCCCGACCAAAACCTGTTAATCAAGCAAAATACAGCTAATAGGCAATTTACATCTCACGGCAGCTGCAGGTCAGTGCTGGCTGCCTCCTCGTGTTGTGCCCCAGCCAGAGCTTGGTGCAGGCAACACACGTTTGATGAAAGCCCCCTCTGCCCTGCCGGAGGCAGGAGCAATGGGACACCTCCAGATCAGTGGATCCAAGTCACAGAAACCCAAATTTCGTGTGAGAAATCAACCTCTCTGTATCTTCAGATCCACCCATCTGGACCACAGGGAAAAGCCCAGCAGTGTCAAGCCAGCACTCATTTTGGGAGGGTGCCCACTCCATCAGGCTAGGGAAGAGAAGCAGCTCAGTGAACAGAAAGACACCTTGCACAGGGAACGCATCTGGGCCACGAGGTCTGGAATCTCCGGTTCAAACCTGAAGTCTAGAAAGGGTTCTAGACACAGAGGAAAAAACATTCCAGCCTCTCTGGGAAGCAGGCAGGAGATGCAGATACATCACCGTGATGCACCAGCTGCAAGACGAACACTCAAGAGAAGCGTGTGACCAGGAGATGTGAACGTCACTTGTGAGGAACAGCATCCACTACGGACAACACAAAGGACATGAGGATGAATCAGCTGTACCCAAGCTTAGTCAGCCTCGACACGAAGAAAGCAATCCAACCAAGAGCATCCACCTCTTTCCAACAGAAATGGCTACCACCGCTGGTAGCTTCCCACAAATGCTTTAGCATAGACACATTGGCACCGTTTTTGACACTTGAGCAGCTGTCACAGCCAATCCAAAACACTTCCAAGCCCTTGGAACCAGTGACATCATTAACCAGTCCAGGATCCAAGCCCTGCCCACAACTGCAGCTCCCACGGAGACAGAGCAACACCTTCTTAATGGACAATGTGGAGAGCCACTTGCACAGACACGAAACTTAAGATGTCACCAACTAACAAGAAAAGCTCTTCTGTACTAGACAGGAGCCACCGTGACTTCCAGTGAATCCAGGACAGAAATCCATGTAGAAGAATACAGAAAAGCCAAATCCCTACAGATGGCTGACGGTGGGAATGTGCTAGCTGACGCTAAGCTCTTTATTTAATAGGCTAGGGAGGTTTGAGACAGAAGAGAGCCCCAGATGAGGTTTGAGAGAAAATTGCCACAAGGGTCTTATGATGTGCTGAGACACGAAAAGTGACTATATAAATGCCAGCTCTACAAGCAGTAAGAATACTCTGTTTCAGAGAGGAAAAGAGACAGGAGGAGTAGAGAGGAGGCCTTGCTGGAAAGGGCACTTGGCGCGGTAAGAAGAAGCATCTAAAAGCACCCTGTAACATTTCTAGATGCTGTAATTACCCTCGACAACTCATCAGAACCATGTTTCTAACTCGATCAAGACTTCCGTGAAAATCCCCAGCATCAAGAAGCTCCCAGGACCAGGATGAGCCCCAGGAGGGTGGATCCCGGGGAAGCAGGAGGCGTGAGCTTGAGGAGCCAGGCAGCGCCGTGCAGAGCCGAGCAGAAGCAGCCCGGGCTGGGGGCATCCCGAGGGCCGGGCCGCGGAGGCACTTCCTGAGCCTCGACACCACCAAAACCCTCGAGACCTGCCGGGGAGCTTCGAGAGGAAAAACTGGGGACGCCTTCGCGCGCCAGCTGCGTCCTGCCACACGTACAGGCCGTGGGCGCGTCACCCGTCCCTCTAGATTGGTGGATCTGAGGATACAAAGCTCGTGTTCTCTGGGAGGATGTTCTGCTGGTATTTCCCGGCGTGAGGATCAGCTCCGCGCCACGCTGCCCGTCCAGCTTTGGCCAGGGCTGTCCCGGAGCTGGGCTGGCTACCGACCTCGCTCATCAGCGCCTAACTCCCTGACATCTCCGTGGTGGCAGAATGAGCCGGGGAAGTAGGGGTGGAAATTAAAAAAAAAACCTAAACCTATCAGAGTTCTGCCTTTCACAAGTAACACAGGAACAAGAACTTCTCTCTAACAAAAAATAATACGCACCAAAAAAAGAGACAGGAAAACGACAATGAATAGGTCTGGAAATTAATTATAGGCACACCTTGCATTATCAGCTATAATTTATCTCAATTTAATCGATTCTGGAAGGCAGTAGCTCCAGTGTAAAGATCTCAAATTTAACTTTTTTTAAAAAAATTCTGGAAATAAATAAAAAATAAACAAACAAACAAACAGTCTTCTACAGTGACTTGAACTGACAGATGTGAATAACCTACAAGTAACTGAAGTAATAAAACTGCATTCAAAATGACACTGCACATTGGCTAAAGAAATTCAAAGTCATTCCATTACTTGTGCTGTCTTTATACTCACATGTGTGGATTTTGGAAAGGAACTCCAGAAGTGTTTAGAGTAAATCTCGCTGTGGACTTGAAAGGTGGATTTGCAAAATTTAACTTCAGCGCTTTGCGTTTACCTGGGAGACAACGAACACAAAGTAAACTTTTGTCAGCAATGAAATATTAAGAGCACCTGGAAATAAACAGGAAAAATAAAAAAAGACATTGTAAGAAAAGGAAAACGCATTTTGCAGCCACACTGGCAGATCAGCTTGTGTTAGGGGCAGGGGGATGGAGAAGCGGAGTCAGCTCTCACCCCCGTTTCATTCCAAGCCAGTCGCCAGTGTGAGGTGCCCAAAGCCCCTCCTGTGAGAGCTGAGTGCCACCACCGGCCACCAGGGCCATCACCAGCCACCGGGCACCTCCACACCAGGGCCTGGAGCACCTCCCATGCATGATCACTCCTTCAAAGAGATCCAGACTCAGCTTCAGCCCGGCTGGTGAAGGGGCTCGACCCGCTGGGCACAGGCTGGACACGTGCCCAGACGTGTTCCAAGGCAGGGAGAGGATCCCTTGTGATGTCTTTTACAGGACAGCCCAAGCGCAGGAGGGCTCAGGGGCTTCCTGGCCCTCCCCAGGCTCACAGCAACCGGACAGCACCAGCGCTGAGCCAGGATGGAGGGAATGGGCCGTGAGCTCCTTCCGCCAAGCAGGTCGTCAAGCAGAGAGCAAAGTTCAGCCCCTCACCAGAGGGGTGACCAGGATCTCTCCTGCTTTGCTCAGAGCTTTGCTCTGCAGCCAACTGAGAAAGCACAGGGAAAAAGAAAATTAACAAACAGAAGGGAGGGAGGGGTCCTGGTCCCTGCTCCAGCCACTGGCTACATACGCCTATGGCCACACTGCCCGGAGAACGCCGGGTCTCGTCTGATCTCAGAAGTTAAGCAGGGTCGGGCCCGGTTAGTACTTGTACTCGGATGGGAGACAGTCTGGGAATAGCAGGTGCTGTAGCTAATGCTGAGGGAGCTGGGTCTCTTCAGCTTGGAGAAGAGGAGGCTGAGGGTGACTTCATTCATGTTTATAAACATATCAAGGGTGAGTCTCAGGAGGACGGAGCCAGGCTCTTCTCAGTGGCGTCCAATGACAGGACAAGGGGCAAAGAACATAGGATGTTCCACAAAAATATTAGAAAAAACTTCCTCCCTGTACGGGTGCCAGAGCCCTGGCCCAGGCTGCCCAGACAGGGTGTGGAGTCTCCTGCTCTGGAGACTTTCAAACCCCGCCTGGACGTGTTCCTGTGTGACCTACTCTGGGTGACCCTGCTCCAGCAGGGGGTTGGACTAATGATCTTTCAAGGTCCCTTGGAATCCCCAGCATTCTGTGATTCTTCAGGGTTGCTCGAGCAACCACAGGACTGGGGACTATAAAGGGAGCAGTCCCTCCCCAGCCCTCCCACTGGGCTGCACAGGACCCTGTCTTGTTCCCATTCAGCCGTAGGAAACCTGTGTTTGTCTCCACCAGCACACGCCGCAGCAGGGGCCTCTTCCACCCCAACTTCCCAGGAGCCGGTGACTGAACGCTCTCGGGATTCCCACTGCCTGAGCAAGGTCTTCACAACTTCTGCTGCTCATCCCAGGAGGCACCAGGCACCTGAAGCTGCCACGATGCCTGGATTCCTCCAACAACCTTCCTTTGCCTGCGCCCTGCAGTGAGCATTGTGTTCCCAACCACCTCGCAGCCCTCCTGGGAAAAGCCAGAAGGCACCATCCCGCTCCGCAGCATCCCCTCTGCCTTGCACAACGAGGTGTTCTGGGTAACTCCAAGGCCACAAAAAAAAGAGTAAAACTAGATACAGGTCAAAGCATTTGGTAGCAATTTCAGGGCACAAAATAGTTTCAGGATCACAGAATTGTTTAGGTTGGAAATGACCTTTAAGATCATCGAGTCCAACTGTCAACCCAGCACTGCCAGGTCACCACTAACCCATGTCCCTGAGCACCTCATCTACACGGCTTTTAAATACACCCAGGGATGGGGACTCAGCACTGCTCTGGGCAGCCTGTGCCAGGGCTTGACTACCTTTGCAGTGAAGAACCTTTTCCTAACATCCAAGCTAAACCTCCCCTGACAACTTGAGCCCACTTCCTCTTGGCCTATCGCTTGCCACTTGGGAGAAGAGATCAACCCCCACTTTGCTCATAGAACCACAGAACCCTTTAGTGATCGGAAAGGATTTTAAGATCATCATGGCAACACACATCTAAAACCAGCTTGATAAACCCAACAAACCCCAGAATTAAGGATGCCCTCAAAAAAAAACCCATACACACGCGCTGTCAGCTGGAGGAGGCTGACCTGTGGCCAGCAAACACCCGTCGGCACCACCTGAGGCTCCTCCACGTCTGTCAGCCCAAAGGAGCTCAGACGGATTCTGAGTGACAAGTTCAGAGATATTGGGACTAAATTCTGCCTTAAGGTCTCGCTGCAGGACACGTGCTGCTGCTGGCATTACCAGACCTACGGCAGGTGGAGTCTGCCGTGTGACCCCGAGCACTCCCCAGCGGTGACTCCCACAGAGATGACCACCTATTTCCTCTGCCATAACTCTCACTTTGAAATTACTGGTACATACTTTCAGTTGTGAACCCGCTGCAACACAATCTGGAAACACGTTGCATTTTCTAAAAAGAAAAAAAACCAAACACCACAACCACCTCATTTGTTACACAAAAACGCCATACAAGAAACTTGGACAAAACCTAACAGCATGAAACCAACTATCCAAAGCTTTGCATCAGCCACCTAACACATCACCATTTTGGGGTGACAATTCACCAGCAGATTTCCCTAAGGTCCCAGTCAGCGACACTGGGCTTTTTGTCACCACTAGTGGTGGAGAAGAGGGCAGGTGAGGATGAACCAGTTGGGATGCGGACTGCTGCAGCACAGAGCTCAACGCTCCCAGCAGGTCTGTCTTGGCCGTTACCCAAAAAGATGGCACAGCAGGGTCTGGCCTGCGGCGCTATGAGGATAAATAAACAATAAAATTCTTGGTTTTAAAGATCCTGAGTGCACTGCAACAAGGTAAGCAACAAATGGCTTGCTCCACTCCAGAGTGAAAGTAGAGATCTGTTCACAGGAACGTGGAGAGACACGAGCTCTTTTAGCTGGTGCTGAAAGCTGGTCTGCTGTGGGGTACTCTCCCAGTATCCTCTTATTTTATCTTGTGGGGGAAAAAAATAACAGAAGAAATAACACAGTTTAGCAAACAAAGTATCCATTAACTATCTTGTCTGACAAACTGAGTTCTCAGCACATGGTTCCACCTTTGAACAAGACCAATGCTAGCACTTCCAGAACTTTCTTTAATCTGTTTTCCTATAAAGACAGGTTTTTCCACATGTGTATTACTCCTGAAAAGCATCTAATTGGAGCTGCAGGGTCCCTCCCCAAGCTCAGTGGCATGGCCGGGTATCTCTAAATCCCAACTGACCTCCACTCCTGCCCTTCACTGAGGCTGTCCGGCGCTCCGCAGCATGAGAAATATCTTGTTTATGTTACTCACGTGTATGCAAAAGGTTGCTTACTTTGTGCAAGATGACACAAAGGACTGAATTTATACACATCCCACCATCATGAGGACAAGCAAGTCTCTTCTCCAATCTGGATTTCACTCCTCCAAAATCATCTAGAGCAGGTAGTGCAATGGGAAGCCTACGCAGACAGCGAGCGGTTGGCACTGACACCGCAATAACGTGATGTTTCAAAGACTGCCAAGTGATGGCAACATTCTCATTGCAGAACTTGTCCATCCACACACATCATGATGTCCATCCTGCTTTCCCGAACCATGGCTCCCTGCAAGCACTGGTGCTACAACCCATGCAGAGAAGGGAGGGTCAGCTCTTGAGTGGGTAACAGAAAGAAGAGTTTCTAAGCTCAGGCTTCAGCAGCAAATGTGCCCAGTGAACTGCAGAAGAATCACTGAGAAGAAGTCAATGAGGTCAATTTGCCTTTATATATGGCCCAGAAACAAAGGAGACGAACAAAACCAAGAGCTTGCAAAACCAAAATAAGAGTCTATCACTTCCTGCAGAATTTATCACCCCTCCACATCTTTGATGTCAATCACTGGATGAGGTTGCTCAAAGCCTTGTCAAACCTGGCCTTGAACACCGCCAACAACGGGGGATCCACAGCTTCTCTGCATAACCTGTTCCAGTGTCTCACCAATCCCATCACAAAAATCCATTCCAAGCTAACACTAAAGGTATCGTTAGCCAACAGAGACTCGGAGCAATCTGTATCTCATGTCTGTCTCTTGAGAAGTCCTGCAAGGTTCCTCCAAAGCATAGGGCTGCGGGCAGGTTTGCCACCACCAAGGGACCAGAGGTTTCCTGGCAGGTCCCTCTGCGATTGCACGACCTGTCACAGGGCCATAAGATCACACCACCGCCTGACCCACCTCCAGGACCTCTTCTGACTACACCCCTGATGGCATCGACCTTCTTACACAGAGTAAAATCAGACTGAGTTCATGTCTGCCAGGGATCCGGGAGACGCCAGCACTTGCGAGCCACGTGCGTACGGCAGAAACCTCCCCAGGCCCATCCACCCTCCTCAGGTGGGAGAGCCACGGGCGCTGGTGGTGGTGCTGGGCAGGGACCGGTCACACAGCCCATTCGTCCTCCTGCAGCGGCAGAAACTCTGCTCTCAGACCGGGTCCAGGGATTTACAGCGTTCGTCATTCTTCTAGTGCCGTTTTGTTCACATGCTTGAAACACAATCCCTCTTTCAAGGGCCATAATGCCGTGCTGGAAGATTTTCCCTTTCTAAAAGCAATGTTTATACAACTTCGAAGAGCGCTTGTCTGTGAAGAGGCCTGACAGTGAAAACAACAATTAACTGCAAAGTCCTGTCAGAAAATTTCTTCTTCTCAGAACCCGCTCCTATTCTCACTCCTTGCAAATCTTATACACCAAGTTTCCTCCTGTTTTCACAGCAACAGGACATGTTTTATCAATGCCCAACATCAAGTCTATTGATTTCTATCTCAGTAGGCTTCTAAGGGTAGTTTCAGCGATGCTGATCCACCATTTAGAGCTGGATTTCCTACCAATCCAACAAATCCAGAAGCATAACCATCCCCTGGGAAGCAAAAAGGATGGTTTGGTTTTGCTCAGGCCATGGGCAAGGAACACAGCCAGAGAGAATGGGACAGTTGGATAAACACCAGCACTTCCATTCCACGGAAGTCGTGTGGGAACATGCACCTTAAATACGACGGCACGCTGAAACGAACTGCAAGTCTGCCCAGAATCACAGCACGTCGCCCTCTCCAGTGGCCTTTCAAAAACTTCTACACTTATGTACACCAAGTCTGCAGCTTCATCCTCAAAAAGATTTCCAACAGCTCTATGCCCCTATTCCTTGCAGAAATGTCCCTAAAACCCGAAGTGGAGCTTAAAGAGTCTCTTAGACGCAAGAGTTTTGCTGGTGATTTTGCTACGCACAGGTTTCATTCAGAGCACCCTACTCTGCTCCAACAGAGGCCCGAGGTCAGTGTTCCTTCCAAAAATCACTAATGCAACCATCACTACCAAGACTGCACATTCAAAATTGTCCTCAAATGTGTTGCAGGAATATCCACGTTACATAAATTAAGTGGCCTTGAAAGGTTTTCCTAACTTACACATAATTCTAATCATCGACCACTCTAAGATCTACACCTCCAAAAACTGTAAAAGTAAAGATTACTGGAGAGGAAACAATTTGGAAGAAACCAAAATTAACTCTGGCACATTATTGCTTTTTCATAAATTACAAAATCACAGAATTAGGTCAACCCTCAAAACCAGATGTGGCACTATGAAGTTTCTCAACTTAAGAGGTTTCCCAGTTTTGACTGGGGGATTTGTTCAGCTGTACGTTAATGGTTACAAGGGAAGCACTTCCTTATGCTTTGTGAAAAAAACCAAACAAACCAAAACTGACAACACAGATCTCTGCTTTTCCAACAGCTTTTACTACCCACATTGTTAGCTCTTGTCTGCTAATAAAATGCTTGCTTTGATGTAGAGACAGCAGAGGAATGTTTGCCCACGTTCAGAGTTGCAGCCCCGCAGCTCCCGACGTGTCGAACGCACCCAGGATGCCCAGCTCGCTCTCGCCGCCGCCTCCCTCAGCCCTGCCAACCCCCGGGCTCGCAATTACGCTTCCACCCTTTCCAGTTGCGCCCGTGGATGTCCTCCAACATCAGCACAACTTATCTGGAAGTCAAGCAGGTTTCCAGCCTTGTCCTCCAAACAAACCACTTTTCAAGGAAAAAAACTGGTCAAACTGTGAAATAGAACATGAAGAACTTCAGCATATGGAGCAGTTACGGCTGGGGAGTCTGAATGGAAGAAGACGTGTGGGATTTGAGTTATTAGATTTAACAACTGTAACTATAGAAACTCATTTTCCGGGGTACAAGTATTTTCAGTACGTCTGTCTGGTACTGACATTTACTGCCTTCAATGAAACCTTCAATTTAGTATAATCCAAGAGTCAGCATTCAAATCCGAGACAACAATTTTGCACTGCGGCAATGTTCCCAGCGTGCTCATTTTTTGAAGTCGCCTCATTAGAACAACTATTTATCCATAATGCACCAACAGCTCCGAGCACGCTTCCATGGAAGGAGCACAAAATCACAGAAGTCTGGATCAGCCAGGACTCTGGAAGGGTCATCACCTTCACGAAACCCCCACGAAGAAAAACATTTGTTTTAGGAGAAGGTTCAGAAGCCAGTCTGGCCGCTCCCCGCACCAGCAGACGTGCACCGCTGAGACCCACGATACATGATTCATGCTACATCCAACAGCACTTGCAAGAGCTTCTATAAATACCTCCACTACGAAGCCTGGCTAAAGTAGGTTAGGCTTCAAGTACAAGAAACTGCAATCAGATTAAGATTAGTTCCCCTCAGGCTGGAAACTCCTGGCGGTAAAGACCTGAGAATGAAGCCTCTAAAATCCACCATTAACCTTTAATACTTATTATCCCTGATGCGACCCCACATGAAAACACCACTAAAATGAATAAACAAGAATCAAAACTACCATAAACAAGCCATAAACAGGAGGCAAGACTCTCCAAGTCTTGGAAGCAGATCAGCTGTGGTGAAAGGGTTTAAGTCCATCCCTGGGCACGCATTGTCTGAGGGATGTCGCAGCACGTGGCCGTGTCAGGCTGTGACCGACGGGCAGCTCGCTGCAGAGCTCTCGGGTCAGATGGCAGCTCCCTCCCAAACTGGAGCTCAGGGCATTTCCCACTGGAGAGCATTATTTAACACATCGCTCATCGCCACGGTCTAGTGAAACACCGACGGAGAGAATCCAAAGTGTGCAGCTGTCCTGGGTACCTCCAGTCAGCCGGCACACGGGAGGTGCTGCTGGAGCAGACATCCGCGGAAACAAGGCTGCTCTCGAAGTGGAGCTTCGTTTCAGCCACAAATATTACAAAATGTTCATGCTGCCCACGCCTGAGGCAGCCAGGGTATAATCCTGCAGAGACTGTACCAGAGTAGCCGTCAGAAGGAAACGGTGACACTGCCCTGGGAAACGTACTGTGAGGCACTTGGAACCCTTCCTGGTGTAAAACAATAATCAATTATGCAAAGGACTGTGCCAGGTACTTTTTCATTATGAAGCAGCACAGCAAGAATTATAACATATACTGTAGGGAGGAGGACTGGGGAAGAGTTTGCTTCATTTCTTTTAATATTAAGAGCCTCTACTTAGAGTAAAAGCAAGGAAAAGAACCTGACCTTGAGAAGTTTGCTTAAGGTCAATGGAAAGGGTTTAGTTTCTCTGGATAATGCAACAAGTACGTTTCCATCATCCCTGTAGCTACCTGATGCCAGAAAAGCGGCAACGTCAATCACAGTCTGCATCCCCCCGGCTCCAACAAACACCCCAGACCTGGCTGCTGGGAGCCCCACAGCCACGAACGGGGAAGAAGAGGAGTGGGAAGGCTCTTTCCAATTTTAGGCACAGTTATACAGGGAGGAGCATCCGACTCTGCCCACTTTAGCGTTAGGATATCAGGGTTTTTAATTGTGAAGACAAAAGAGACAGCTGGATCGTGCTGAATGCAAGAAGAAGCATCAGGAGTTAGGAATCGCTGTGCCGATGGCCACAGGAAGGACAGGGAAAGCCCTCGGCCACCAAGCCAGGAGGCAGCTCCCGACACAGCAGTTCTGAATTTCCTACGTGTAAATGCCGAGAACAGAAAAGAGGTGCCCAGGGCAGCAACTCACTGATGTCTCAGGTGGGATTAGTAGAGCAAATCTGAGCTCACTGAAACAAAGTGTTCCCCAAGACAACAACAGAAATGAGGGAAGCGTCAGACTCCTCCTCCTGCACACATCTTCCTCTCTTGCTTTTCCCTCAAGGGCTGTCGCCGGGGAGGTTTCCAGCCCTTTGCTCACCAGGTTCTCATTCACCACCTTTCAGGAGGAACAAGCTGTGAAAGGGTCTTCAGCGTCCCTGTCCCTGCCTGCCTCCCGGTCCCGGTGCTGCTCTCTCCCATCACAGACCATTTTGCTCCACATACCCGTGGCACAAGGTTCTTCTTTTTTGTCTCTCCCCGTCACGCCTGTTAAACCAGGTGGGTGTTGATGGAGCCTTGTTGTCATCTACGTGTAGGACACCGCTTGACACGGTACCAAAATGCTACCAGGGGACCAGGACAGGCCACCTGCTGGGACAGGAGCCCAGACAGCACCGCAGGCAACCGGGCAGGACAGGACACAACCTTCTCCTGGAGAACAGGTCCAGGCAACCCGAAGTGCAGCTCAGATGAGCCCACAAGGCAGGTGGCAGGCAACAGCGGGACTGCACACCCCGTCAGACCCCAGCCTAAGGACCAGCTAAGGATGCCACCACTGCAGCACTGTCACCTGGTTTTACTGTCAGGCCACACCCAGCTCACACACACAGAAGACATGTAAGAGAATGGCTTAAGTTCCTTTCATTGAGTCAAAGAATAACAGAATCATTTAGGTTGGAAAAGACCTTTAAGATCGAGTGCAACCACTAACCCAGCACTGCCAGGTCACCCCTAACCCATGCTCCTGAGCACCTCAGAAATCTTCACGTTTGTTCGCAAAGATAATACAAATCAAAGTGTTGTAACATTTACATTTCTCCCAAAGAAAGAACTGGGTAGATGCACACAATCAGCTCTGACTCTGAACCAACAGCCGAGGTATCTGCAGTGACAAGCCTCACTGACTGCAGCTTTGGTGTATCAGTAGATGCAACTCTAGACAAAGAACACACATCAGGTTAGTGCAGAGAGGATGGAAATAAGCAGATACAAAAAAAAATATATATATAAAACTACTGATCTTTATGTAGCCATTCCTCCAGAGAGAAAACACTGCAGAAAATAAGATTATAAAGAAATGAAGAGCTGCCCCACATTAACCTGCAAAGCAGGAAGCTGACGGGTTTGCGGTTTTCCTTTCCTGTGTGGTTCCAGATGAGTAAAATCACAGCGTTTCTAGCTTGGATGAAACTAACCCTCTCACAAGCTTGGCTCCAGCACAGGAACCACAGTCAGGTGCAACTTCCGTCACAAGCTCTGGTCTCCTTCCCCCACTCAGCTCAAAGCGTTCTGCTCCTGAGGGACACACAGACCCCTTCCTGTCCCAATGACAAGTTGCTTTTTTATTTCTACACCTTTTTATCACCGTAAAAAGGTCCCTTTTAATACTGTGTATTCATCCTGCAGCACCACTGGCCCTGACGCCAGGACACGGTCTCGCCATGCTGAGCTCCACGCTGTCACACCCGCAGCAGACCTGCCATCACCAGAACCAGCACGGCAGCACCTCCAGCAGCTTCACAGCGGGTTACCCCCAGCGGCAGACCTGCCCTTTCCCACCAGTGCTCAACCCTGAATTTTCTTCTCATGCCCTGGGGTTAGTTTTAACCCCGGCCACTACCCCAGACATCCTCAGTGCCCGCTGCGGGCAGGAGCCAGCCCCACACAAAGCAACGCTATCACAATTTTCAGTTAACCCGGAACCAGGGCATGAACTCACACGACTGTGACCCACCAAACCAGCTACCTCTGTGAGCAGTGACACTCTGCCACCCCTCCAAGGCTGCCGTTTCTTTCCTTTTGCCCCTAGCACTGGGTTGCTCCGCGTGCAGGATCACGCAGGGATCTTGCGGCCCATGGCCTCGAAAGCTATCGCTACAGATTGCTCCGCATGAATCACGGAATGTGTTAGGTTGGAAGGGACCTTGGAGATCATCTAACCCAACCCCTGCCATGGGCAGGGATGCCCTTAACCAGCCCAGGTTGCTCAAGGGCTCATCCAACCTGGCCTTGAACATCCCCGGGGAGGGAGCAGCCACAGCCCCTCTGGGCAATCTAGTCCAGAGTTCTTGCCACCCTCAGACTGAAGAATCTCTCCCTAAGATCCAATTGAAACCTATTCTCCTCGGAAACACGCTCCTTGTAGCTCATCAAATGCAAACAGACGGAGCAGTACCTCGCTGGCCCCCAAGAGCCCTGAGGGCGCACAGGGCAGCAGCACCGAGGGGCCCAGGGCCCCGACCCCCCCAGGGCACAGGACACGAGAGGGTTGGGGTCTGGCACCCCTGCGGAGACAAATCTGTTCTGAAGCTCCCTCCAGCTGCTCGTTCCCAAGCATTGCCCTTGCTCGGTGGGCTCCCTTTGCACAGAGAAACACCTCTGGTGTAGTTCTGTGAACGAGAAGGGCTGTAAGTTACAGCAATTCATTCAAATTCCTAATTTGTGGACAAAAGCTGGTTAGAATCACATCAACTTTATTCTGCTGTTACTTAAGAAACCCCAAGACACTTCTACAAAGACTTGTTTCTGTCTTTCAAGTGGTCCTCTCACCACGAGACATCCAGCAGATATTTTGGAGGCCCACCTCCAGCTAACTGCCAGCTTCAGTCCCTGTCACCACTACAAACAAGCCACGTTATATCACAAAATGTGGTTTTCCCTCTGCAATATAAATTCCTAGTTACTGTTGACACTTCTGCGCATTTAAGTGAAAGAAGTTAATTACAGGTAAAGAACCCGCCACAGTCATATATACAAATTACAATAAATTGTACATTTAATCTCCCTGAGAAAAACAGTTGCCCATCAAACTAAAACCACAGACTCCACCATTTTCTGTTTAGCTCCAAAATACTGCAATCAATTAAGATCTGAAATGAAAGCTTATGTTCACAGGCGGAAAGCAAAGTTTAACATGTCACCTAGCACTCAAGCTTCTCAGCATCACCCTTTTATTAATACAGCTGTCAAGAATTGCCTAAAAAAAAAAATA
Source organism: Apaloderma vittatum (assembly GCF_000703405.1). Lineage (NCBI taxonomy): Eukaryota > Metazoa > Chordata > Aves > Trogoniformes > Trogonidae > Apaloderma > Apaloderma vittatum. The sequence continues at coordinate 86,157 of NW_009712096.1, forward strand.
AAATCTAGTAATCACTGACGGCCTCGCTTCCATCGAGAGCATCCCAGCTAATCCAGTCCCCACGAAAGGCACACACCAGCCAACACTGGGATTTCATTCCACCCCAGCCCACCAGGAGGTGGGACAGCCTTCTCCCTCAGCTCCTTGCTAATTGATCCTGATGAGCATCAAACCTTCCATCAGCAGATCCAGCAAACGCCACCCTCAAACTGTTCCAACGTCTTCAAATATTCACATATCCTTACATTCAAATGTTCCACGTGTTCTCATATTCAAATGTCCAAAGTACTTGGAAACTTCATCAAGTCTCAGTTTATCTGTTTGGTTTTTGGTTTGGTTTGGTGTTTTTTTTTCCTGGGCACACAGCACTGTAATACAAATTGCTTAACTTCAAAAAAACAAAGAAAAAGCCACCCAAAACCAAACCCACATTTTTTAAAATAAAGTTTAAAAAAACATGTTACTCTGTTTTTAAACACAGTCTTAAAATTCAATAAGGTCAGTTTAGCAAATTTAGCAAAACCAGCCTTGTCAAAGCAGGCAACTTTTCCCAGAAGTATAAAATACATGTCTAAAATTGAAAGAATATTGGATTCCAATGGGCCAGTTTTAACACCGCTTACAAAGCTCAATAGATAAGACTCTCCTTTGAGCTGTTCTAGATTTTAGCTTTTTTATTACTTCCTAATATCTGACAGTTGGATTGTTTCCAATTCGTATTTTGCCCAAGTTTATTCAATCAATTTATACCAGCAATTAAAAGCATAAAGCAGATTTTTTTTTTTTTTTTGGAACATCACATCTTCAGCTTTACATATTGGTGACAAAAGAAGAAAAAACATATGCACATCGATTTCTGGTGTCCTGTATGTTAGATTCATGGTATAAGAGAGAATTATTGATATAAAATCCCAGGGTCAGTATCCCTCAGCACATGAAGGACACGGACCTGTTGGAGCGGGTCCAGAGGCCACAATGATGTTCAGGGGCTGCAGCATCTCTCCTGCGAGGACAGGCTGAGAGAGTTGGGGCTGTTCAGCCCGGAGAAGGCTCAAAGGGGACCTTACAGTAGCCTTCTAGTACTTACAGGGGGCCTAAAAGACATGAGATTCAGATGAGATATAAGGAAGAAATATTTTAGAACAGATGTGGTTGAACACTGGCACAGGTTGCCCAGAGAGGTGGCAGAAGCCCCATCTCTAAAAACATTCAAGGTCAGGCTTGACGGGGCTCTGAGCACGCTGGTCTAGTTGGAGATGTCCCTGCTCACTGCAGCGAGGTTGGACCAGGTGACCTTTAAAGGTCCCTGTCAGACCAGATCATTCTATGATTCTGTCCAGTGCCCATCAAACCCTTAAAACACGACCTGTTGAGAACAGGACAGGCAGTGAACTCCAGCACACACGATTTTGTCACTTTTACACAATATGAGGTTTTATTCCACGTTCAAGTCTCACATGTTCTTCCCCATGAGGGTGGTGAGACCCTGGCGCAGGGTGCCCAGAGAGGGGGTGGTAGCCCCATCCCTGGGAGTTTTTAAGGCCAGGCTGGATGGGGCTCTGGGCAACCTGGTCTAGTGGGGGAACTAAATGATCTTTAGGGTCCTTTCCAACTCCGACAATTCTATGATTCTACGTCCCTTGTGGAGCACTTTGTACCCAACACAGACAGGCTTTGGTGAACACTGGTTCAGAAAGCTCAGCGGGATGCAGCTCGAGAGCACAAAAACTTACATGAAGTAGATTCATTATCAAAAGAAAATTCAAGAAAGAAGCTGAAGCAAAACCTAATAAAAACCACAACTCTGGCTGCCATGGAAATACAAGAGCTGGCACTCCACAAAGTGTCACCGTACACACACGCAGTAGCCAAAGCACTGGAACAGTTGCCCACGAAACTGTACTCGCTCGTGGCATTCCTTTAATGCTACACAGCTCCTTAGGAGGAGAAATCAAACGACGCTGGGAAGCAATCTTAATATCAAAGTCTGGGAAGAGCACTTCAAACCGCAACCCTAACAGAAAAAGGAAAAAAAAAACCACAAACAAGCAAAAACCAAAGCCCTGACTCTTTTCTTTTTTGCTCAGAAGACTCATCAGCAAAAAAACAAATGGGAAAGAAGCACCCGGGGGAACAGAGCTGCCCCAGGAGAGGGCTGATGCCGGCCACAGGCAGGAGCTACACCCAAAGGGAAAAATCACCTTGGCAAGAGATGTCACGGGGAGGGGTCAAGGATATTGGGCACAGTGAGCCCAGCAGAAATCGCAAAAAGCTGCTCTTTTTAGGACAGTGGGAAGCCAGACAGACCACAACCTGTCCCTCTCCTTTCAGGCTTTATGAATAAACCGGCTGCTTCCCGCCATGAGGTCAACGGGAACCAACAGAGCTCGTGCCTCACCTGACAGAGCACAGCTTTGTCAAATCATTCAGGCAAAGCTCCTGTCCTCAGCTGAGATACTTGCTGCTGTTTTTTCCATGAAAGAGCTCTAGAGAGTCGGGCACCAAATGCTGCCACTTCTCGATGGGCTTACAAGGGAAATTCAGACACCTGTGTGACATTCCTTTCATTTACAGCAAACAGAGGATCTGCAGAGCAGCCCCGTGCTGCACACCTTTGATCTGCTTGGACAGAAAACAGCAACAGCCTTTTCCCTTCTCCACAGAAAAAAAAAACCCAACCCCCCAAAACACCTTCAGATTAACAGCAAAATGCTGTTCTTCTGGCAAAAAAAAGCCGAAACTGTCACCTACTGGGAGAGGGCAACATGTACGTGCCATCCAGTGCTGGACCCAGCGACACCCATCCTGCCACCAGTTTCACTGCCAACAGCTACCGAGCATGGACTGTGGGCATAAAAAAATAAAATTAAAATTAAAAAAAAATAGCTCCTGTCATTCTCATTAATAGCTGGTAAATACGACCTACAAAATTTGCCTGTGACACAGAGAGTCAGTTAGTGAGTAAGAGAATTCACAAACGTGTTAATGGCTCCATCACCGGGTTCCTTCAAAATAAATGTGACACTTGCATGTAACACACACACAGTCAGCTAAAACATTCCTAACACTTTAAAATGTGGTTTAAAGAGAAAACCGCAATTAAAATACACTCTGGGGGGTAATTCAGGCAAACTGTCACTCTGTAACAGCCAACAGTATTCTTAATGGAAAATTCTCAACATCAGAATCTGTCTTGGCTGGGAGCTATAACATTTGCAAGGAAGAAATCAGGTAGTTTCTCTGTCAAAAGAATCTTCTTGAGTGCTTCCCCAGGAGTTCACTTCTTAATTCAGGTGGTTAAAACCTACAAGGGAAAAAGAGCCACCAGCATCTCTCTCTGGGCTGACACACAGTGCCCAGCTGGTGGCTGCAGGACGGGAGGGTCCCGGATCCGACCCCCTGCTCGTCGCTCGCTCCCCCGGGGCACGCCTGCCCTCCCAGCACCCTCCCCATCAGGGGAAACATCCTGCCGACAAAATGGAAATATTTCATCATACCTTTAATAGTTTTAAATGCAAAGAGGGCAGGTTTAGGCTGGACAGAAGGGAGAAATGTTTGGTGATGAGGGTGGTGAGACCCTGGCACAGGGTGCTTGGAGAAGCTGTGGAAGCTTCCCCCTTCCCTGGAGGTGCCCAAGGTGGGGCTGGCTGAGGCTTTGAGCAACCTGCTCTGGCGGGAGGTGTCCCTGCGCAGGGCAGGGGGTGGAATGAGATGATCTTCAATGTCTCTTCCAACCCAAATGCTTCCACGACTACTTCTGGGGAACGGCTGACTGACCACGTGTCATGCAGATCCCTGAAGCAGTGAGGAAACCAAGGCAACAACCCCGCCGTGCACAGGGAGGTACTCGCTCTTCTCCCTCAGCAGCACATGAAACCTTCCCCACAACAAAACCCAAGTCACAAACAACTCAGGGTGTTCAAACCAAGGCGACCTACCCTCGGGTGCACAACAGCGGCTGCTCCTACAGAAACACACGTCATGGCCCACAGGAGGAAAGGCCGAGAGAGCCGGGTCCGTTCAGCCTGGAGAAGAGGGGGTTGAGGGGGATCTCATCAGTGCTTATGAACATCTAAAGGGTGGGTGTCAGGAAGAAGGGGCCAGACCTTTCTCAGTGTGAGCATTGCCCCTTGTCCTGTCACTGGACACCAAACCGGAAAACAGGAGGTTCAACCTCAACGTAAGGGAATACTTCTCTACTGCGAGGGTGCCGGAGCCCTGGCCCAGGCTGCCCACAGAGGGTGTGGAGTCTCCTGCTCTGGAGACCTTCAAATCCCGCCTGGACACGTTCCTGTGTGGCTGCTCTGAGTGATCCTGCTCTGGCAGGGGGGTGGACCGGATGTTCCTCAGAGGTCCCTTCCAACCCTGACCATTCTGTGACGCTGCGACTCCACGGTTTCATCACAACACCTCTTGGGGATGACAATCTCTACAACACAACCCTTCAGGAGCTCCCCAGCAGCGAAATCACCACATGCACAATCCCTGCAAGGACGCTGTAGAGAGGCTGGTGCTGATCTCTTCTCATGGGAAATTAGTGATAAAACAAGAGGGAATGGCTTCAACCTGCAACAGGGGAGGGTTAGATTGGACATTAGGAAAAATTTTTTCACAGAAAGAATAGTCAGATATTGGCACATGCTGCCCAGGGAGGTGGTGGAGTCCCCATCTCTGGAGGCGTTTAAAGATCATTTAGATGTGGGGTTGGGGGAGATGGTTTAGGGGTGAGCTTTGTAGAGTAGGGTTAATGCTTGGACTCAAGGATCCCAAGGGTCTTTTCCAACCTCAGTGATTCTATGATTCTAAAGATCTTTTCCATCTTTTTCCAATCATACGGTTCTATCAACTCTGACTTTTCTAGGACATCTGAACCAGCACCGTCACCTCAGAACCTGCACGAGTCACATTAAGCCCACGCAACACCTCATAGTCACTCAGGATGGCGGCTGTACTTCGTGCCAGAGCGAACACGGTACGGCGAGGCTGTGCAGGTGGCAGGTAAGATGGTGCTTGGAAGGCACCAGAGAGAGCAGACCTGGCTGGAGCTCGCTTGCTTCCCCAAAGATGCCCAGAAGTGCCCAGAGAGAGATTTCTGGGAAGCACCGGGCACGGGGAAGGCAAACGCATCGATGGCGCAGCAGGTGCAGCAAAAAGAGCAGAAGCACCAGCACCAGCCACTGGAGTAGGGAGCATCATCCCCCAGGTGGGAAACGCCGGGTGCTCATCACTCAGCCTAAGCGCTCGAGCCAAGCGAGCGTTTTAACTCCCAAACCCACCCCACAGGGTTCAATTTAACGTAACCTCAGACACAAAAAATAGGGGACATTTCCAACTCGGAGCAAGGAGTGAGAAGCGTACAGAAGCTATGTAACCCAACACCATGGAGAGAGGGAAAAAAAAAAAAAGAGAAATTAAATAAAAATCCAGCCTCGCTCTCTCCCGGCTGGCAGCTCTGTGTTCTCCCCACAGACACGTTCTGGACTTCACCATCAGTCTCACAAGACCTGGTGTTCCCTCATACCAGCAGCTACAACTTCACAACTTCCCAAGTACTTTTTTTTTTAAAAAAAATAATTGTTTTTTTCTCTACAATAACATACAAAAACTGAAAAACAACCAAAAAGCCATCACAGCAGGCTGGCAATGTATTCAGAGGGCAAGAATCAAGCAAGAACCTTAGCTGAAATTATCTACAGTCATCTAGTAATGTGGATTTTAAGGCTGTGAAATCTTACTACTAGCACTGATTAGTGAAAGTAAGAAATGCATCAGCTAACCACCTGACTCATAGGAAAACATGAAAAAATGTAAAAGAAAGGGGGAGGAAAAAAAAAATCTTATGTCGTTTTGCAAGAAAAGTCTCTTTTACCGCTACAAAACCAACCCGGCTTTTCTGATGAGCCTGCAAGTTCATTGTGTTTCCTCAAAACCTTTTCCTGTTCCTGTGGCCCAGCTCTGTGTCCCGTCACCTCTGCTCTCCTCTCCAGGTATTGAACTTTCCAGTCCCAGGCTGAGTTTTTTCACTCTTCAAAGTCCCAGCGCTAGAGGCAAGTGCAAAGTTTATCCGCTACAGAAATAAGCACCAGAGAGTCTCTCAGCAAAATTTCCCAAAGTCTGCTGGATTTTGCAAGTCCTTGGAGGAAAAAAAGAAAAAAAAAAAAAGCTCTGCTGCTGTGCGGAGGGCAGGCGGGTGTTTAGCGCAGAAGGAGCCTGAGAGTCTGCCCAGCTAATTTCCCACGGCCTCACGCTGAGTAACAGAAGACCGTTGCAAAAATATCAGCCAGCAGCCCCAACACAGACCCAGCGATCTTCTTCCCTTGCCCTCCTCGCCATTAACTCCTTCTCCCTCAGAGCTCCCAGAAGAAAAGAACTCGCACACCAGCTGTGTACAAAACCCAGCTGTCCCACACAAAACCACCAGCGGGTCCTCCTGGTGCTCACAAGGTGTCAGAGCACCACAAACAAGTTCTTCACCTTTGCAGCCCTCTGTGAAAACCTATAGCCAAAGCCAGTCACCCCGGAGAAAACAGACTCGAGATGCCTCGGTTTAAGATTCTGCAATTTCTCTGCTACACTGCGAGGGTGCCGGAGCCCCGGCCCAGGCTGCCCACAGAGGGTGTGGAGTCTCCTGCTCTGGAGACTTTCAAATCCCACCTGGACACGTTCCTGTGCGGCTGCTCTGAGTGATCCTGCTCTGGCAGGGGGTTGGACTGGATGTTCCTCAGAGGTCCCTTCCAACCCTGACCATTCTGTGCCGCTGTGATCCCAGGATTCAATCACAACATCTCTTAGGAATGAAGATCTCCATGACACAACGCTTCAGGAGCTCCCCAGCAGTGAAACCACCCCATGCACAATCCCCTTTCTTCAATTGCTCTTATGTATCTTCCCCATTCTTACAGTGAACTGCAGCATTCTGGCAGACAGGTGCTCAAGGGCTGGTTTAGGAGGGTTTGTTTACATCTTTCAGCCTTCTGGGTCTGGCCCACCTGCATTCCTACCTCCAAGCACAGGGGTCAGCCAAGTGATCTTAGTGGAAGCCTTTCACACCCTTACCCGCTGCCCGGCACAGCCTGGGTCTGCTTCTGCTGCCCGGGGAGGCACCTCAGGGGATGGGTGCCCACGATTTCTGCCCCGTGCAAGGCTGTCGGCAAACTGAAGAGACAAAGCGAACTCCAAAGGCGCTGCAAATCCCCCGTCAGTGGGAACAGAGCACCTGTTCCCTGGAAAAGGCAGCAGAGGCCAGTAAAAGGCCGGTTCCGGGCCTGGGCCAGGGCATGCCAGGACAGGAACATCAGCAATGCCCTCAAAAACCTCCAAGAAACAGGCGTTATGGAGGGAGCTGCAGCACGGACACTGAAGATGACAGCTCAACAGCTACATGGTCGTCATGAAATCACTGCGCCTCCACCTAATGACAAATGGTCTTTGACAAAGAGGCCAAACTGGTTTTTGAAAAGGGGCTCAAAATGCTTACGCATGAGGTAGAAAGGGGTAACTACTGGAGACAAAAACTTGTGCTGGGATTGCTCGGGCATCCAGCTCGGTGGTATCTCTACGGGGAAAGTGAAGGGCTCAGCGTGTCAGCTGGGCTCCGGCTGGCCACAGCAGAGCTAGCGTGAGCGCCCAACACAATTCTCCATTGTATTTCCATTTTTACCTCTCTGGATGTAACACTGACCGACCCGTCGCTTGTTCTCCTGGCACACAAGTGTTCCTTCTGGGCAGGAAAGCAGCAGCAGCTCCTGCCAGCTTGCACGAAGACAATTCAACCTTCACCAGCTCAGCTGCTGTGGAACAACCAATACTAGTTGCTAAACCCACATCTTCCAAATACGATGCCCACAGGGATCGCAAGATTTTGACGTCAGTATTATTGCATCTCCCGTTTGCTGCCTTCCTCCATAGTGTGGACAATCAACTAGTTGAAGGGCGCTGCCAAGGAGCGCTCGGTGCATTCAGTTTGGGTCAACCTTCACCAGCTCAGCTGCTGTGGAACAACCAATACTAGTTGCTAAACCCACATCTTCCAAATACGATGCCCACAGGGATCGCAAGATTTTGACGTCAGTATTATTGCATCTCCCGTTTGCTGCCTTCCTCCATAGTGTGGACAATCAACTAGTTGAAGGGCGCTGCCAAGGAGCGCTCGGTGCATTCAGTTTGGGTCTCGAGGCTCAGGACACGCCAGCACAGGACTGCTCCAAGGACACAAAGGCTGGCTCAGCTGCCACAGTTTTAATCAGATTTGAGAGGGAAACCCAACACAAACCTTCCCAGAAAGCTTCTATTTACTAAATGGAAATAGCACCGTGGACAAGCGGCTCCTGGACTCCGTCCCAGGTGCCGCGAGAGCAGCCCAGTGCCCTGGCAGGAGGCAGGGTGCAGCGCAGACCTTTGGCAGCTCAGCCATGAAGCAGGTTCCCCGCTACCAGTTCGGTTACAGGCTCCCGTTCAAGCCAGTTGTGACTAAGACCCATCTATATTAAAGCAAATGACCAGCCCCAGAAACATTTCATGTCTTTGCTGAAATAAACCCTGCATTCACACATTCTTCATTTACAGTTTATTTTTGTAGGGCAGCAACAACAACAAGAAAAAAAAAAAAAGCAGCTGTACTGACAAATCAGACTTGGGATTTCCAATTCCAAGTTGCAGAAGATCCCAAATCACATCCTTTACGAGGAAATCAGCCAAGTCCTCCCGCGCAATCATAGATCGACACACCTGCACCACAGACAGCAGCTCCCACCACTCTCATCTCAACCTTCACCACTTTCATACCTGCTGAGGAGATCCTTCTCTTACTTGCCCAGCTGTGGTCCTCGTTGGCAGGATCAGCACGGATGAAGCCACAGGAACAGGCCAGAGAGTAAAATCTTGTCCTCAAGCCCAGGACACCCAGGCCTGACGCAAAGTGGCAAAGCTTGACCTGTGGGAAGTCATGACTCTGGCATACTCAGCTGAGCACATAAGCTCCAGCACGTTACTCCAATTCCTCTCAAAAAGAAATAAATTAATTAGAAACAGATTTTAGAACAGATTTTGCTTTTCCAGGAGAGCGCTGGCAACCTTGTTCAGATATTCAACACGTGTGCCCAGTACAGCAAGAACTCAACTGCCAGGCTGCTGCCTAGAGCAGCACATCTCCAAACCTTCACATCCGACCCCTTCCTCTTCCAACCAAAGTGTGAGCTCAATCACGACTCCTGTGCACAAGCTTGCATAGAAACTCATACCACACACACTTTCTAGTTACAGCAGCTGAGACAGGAGATCAGAAAGAAGAGAGCTGACCTCTACTTTTTCCCCAAATCAGTCAGAAAACCAGCTCCAAAAGCAGAGATCCAAGCACCCCAGTTTCCACATGATAACTGTTCCTGCTACCCCACTGCAAGAAAACACCTCAAAGAAAGGACAAAACTCCCGCATCTACCCTGGGCTGTGGGGTGCCAGTCTTGGCCAGCCCAGCACAAAGTGGTTCTGATCATTCTCCACCTCCCCAGTCTCTGTCCATCCACGTTTCCGAGCGGGACAGGAGGAAAGAGGAAAACATCAAAGGCAGGGTGATGTTTCCAGTGTTTGGCATGAGACCAGTTCCTGAATCGACACTGGTCAGGAGGGGAATTGGTTTTTAGAGGAAAGCTCAGGCATGGTCCCATCACTCCCCAGGACGGATTTCCAAATTCAATGCTTTTATCTCAGTCCATAACCCCGCCCAGGTCAAAGCAGCACAGCCATGTGTTTTTAAAGGAAACTGTTTTATGTCTGTCCACAAACCTCTTCAAAGTACAAACACTTTGCTCTCCGGTCCAAAAGCAAAGCGATGGCTAATTCAGTTCAGAGAACCACTTCCAGCAAACTCGGTCCAAAGCAAACCATAAAAACCCCTGTGCTCCACAGGAAAAAAAAAAAAGAAGCCGACATAACACTGATAAAAGGACCAACTCCCTTTCAGCTTGGCTCTGCCTGCTCCCACCAGCTGTCCTCCTTACGCCACGGGGCATCTCTCAAAGCACCTCAGAAAGGCCAGATAAATTATTCAAAACACAGACTAATTCCTGGCGCTTGGACTCTTTGTTCACTCCAGGACCAGCCTGAGCTGTCTGCTTCCTGGGGGGCTCGCTCTGCCTGCAGTAAAGGGCAAACACAAAGGCTTCGATTTGTAGAAGAGGAAATCAATTTAGCAGCTAATAAATACACAATTTGTGCAATATACATACTCTCCATCTCCCTTGATGCTCATACAGAAGCTAATGGGCTGTGCCCTGCTAAGCACAAAGTTATTGTGCGCGTCCAGGGGAACGGCAGTCAAGCTCGTCTGAGAGCGGAGCTGGGAGGGAGCCGAGGAGCAGACGCTTGGCAACACCATGTTGTATTTCCTCACAAACAGCAATAGCAGCGATCCCTCCACGGAGGGCTACGGCCCGAGGAGTCAAGGTCACACATTTTGGATGATGCTCTGCAGCATCACATGACGGTCCTGACGCAAATCCAGGCCAGTGATATCTCGCACGCCCTGCGCGGGGTCTGGGCACCCCACGGGCAGCGCAGAGCTCCGCACGGAGCCTTCCTCACCAACAGCTGTCTCCTCAAACGGTCGCAGACTCTACTCACAGGAACTTAAATAAACCTGTGACATCTGAGAAAAGTCATGCTTGCACCTTTCCACCTAACCAAAGGGAGGCACAAACACACTGCAGCTGCACCAACTGCAGAACTTGTCTTAGAATCACACAGTCAGGCTGGAAAAGACCTTTAAGATCATAGAGTCCAACTGCTAACCCAGCACTGCCAGGTCACACCAAACCATGTCCCTGAGCATCTCACCTACATGGCTTTTAAATCCCTCCAGGGATGGGGACTCCACCACTGCCCTGGGCAGCCTGTGCCAGGGCTTGACAATCCTTTTGGTGAACAAATTCTTATCAATATCCAGTCTAAACCTCTCCAGGAGCAACTTGAGGCAACTTCTCTTGTTCTGTTGCTCCTTACTTGGGAGAAAAGACCAAGCCCAGCTTGCTACAACTTCCTGTCAGGGAGCTGTAGAGAGCGAGAAGGTCTCCTCTCAGCCTCCTCTTCTCCAGGGTGAACAACTCCAGCTCCCTCAGCAGCTCCTCAGCACACCTGCTCCCCAGACCCTTCCCCAGCTTCATTGCCCTTCTCTGGACACACCCCAGAACCTCAATGTCCTTCTTGTCATGAGGGGCCCAAAACTGATTCAAGATGAGGCCTCACCAGTGCCCAGCACAGGGGGACAATCCCTGCCCTGGTCCTGCTGGCCACACCATTGCTGAGCCAGGCCAGGATGCCGCTGACCTTCTCAGCCACTCACGTACACTGCCTGCTCATCTTCAGACAGCTGCTAAACAACTGCCCCAGGTCCTTTTCCACCTGACAGCTTTCCAACCACTCCTCCCCAAGCTGCATGGGGTTATTGTGACCCAAGGGCAGGATCTGGCACTTGGCCGGGTTGAACCTTGAAGGAACAGCCACCAAAGTAAACCAAGAAATGCAGAGCACGGATGTGTTCAGGCTCTAAAGCCTCCCCTCAAACAAAAGGCATCCCAGTAAGATTGCAGATGCCTGTAAGAGAGCTTAACCCTACTTAAAACAAAGCAGAGTGAAAAGTTTAACACCAAAGTCAGCCATGCAGCCCGTGCAGAACCCTGTCTCCTCAACGCGAATGCTCAGGCTGGCACAAGGCTCTGTTGCTGTGGCCGAGGCACGCTCAAACACGGAGGCAGAGCGAGCTTCCCGGTCTCCCTTCCCCCTTATTGTCATTTCCAAATGTATGTGGCTGCTGTCTTCTTTTGCATCCTTTGGTTTAAAATGAATCCCTCCTGTCCTCTGGGTACTCCGAGCTCAGCACATTAAATCACACACATTCAGTCAGGTCTGTCCCACCGCAAGAAGTGTCTCGGGGAAAAAAAGACCAAGCCACTCCGGCACAGTGACTAAGAGGTGAAAGCAGAGGGATTAAAGGCAGGCAGGAAGATCATTACCTGCAGTACAGTGCTCTTCTAACTCCTAAGGTTGTTGTACACACCCTCGTTGCAATTTCATGCTTTACGGACCACGACCCCAGGAACCTTCAGAATAACTTGGAGCACTTTCTTTCTTCTTGTTTTTTTGATAATCAAATATTGTGATATTTTAACAGACACCCCAAAACATCCAAGTCGGTTGCACACTGAGAGGGGTGAGCCTCACAGTTTTTGTTTGGGACGCCCTCCCAGCAGAAGGGCCATCATCACACGGAGGAGCGGCATTCC
>NW_009712096.1:98462-105608 GCF_000703405.1 Apaloderma vittatum
GGAGGGACAACCGACACGCAACAGCTACCACGCTGCCAAAGCCTAACACAGACACAGAATTCAACTTATCTACACGTTGAACTGAAGAAGCACAGGTGAAGTGTGTCTCACTAGGGATTCACCATGAGTTAACTACCGCACATTAATTAATCCAGCTATAGCAACACACGTTTTTAAAAGGAAGAAATTTTTCAGTGCTCAACCGGCACGGCACCATCACTTACCCACTGCTCACACGTTTCTTCTACAATCACACGAGCCCACAACATAAAAAGAAATCTGAGGATCTGGAAGATAAACAAAAGCCCTTTGCAGGGAACGCCAGGACACTTGAATAACACGGTGTAGGATTCATGTTACTGAAGACCTTGTCCAAGCCAGTGGCACAGCGACTGCACAGGGAGGTGGCTGGCCGAGGGCTCCACCACCAGCAACCAGAAACTGACCAAAATGATACTAAAAAAAAAATAAATAAATCTTAAAAATGTAGTAACTACTGGACCAATTGACTCAAGGACACAGATTCTCCACAACTGGTGTCTTTATAGGGACTGGGCTTCTCTTTGTAGAAGAGATGTTACAGCCCAACCATAAATGACCAGGATCAACACAGGAACCCCCAAAACATCTGTTCATCCCTCCAAAGCAGGAGGTCAGACTGTTTGATAGTAATCATCCATCCTGACCAGAATGTCCACACCCCAAAGCGACAATCTCTGAACCATGACGAGAAGCTTCGGCTGCTACAACCAGCCAGGTTTTCTCCACCCTGCTCTGTGCTGACTCCCTGAGCAGGACATCCATGTCTCCGCAGGCAGCAGAAGCCACGCGCATCACAGGAGGGGGTTACAGCTTTGGGGAGCACCAGGCAGTCCATTTTTAATAAGGCACAGGAGATCCAGGAACAGAACCAGCATCTTTCACACAGAGCAGCACGCTCCAGCCAAGGAGAGGACACCAGAAGCATCACATCCGTTCAGAGATTTTTGTACCTTCCTCATAAACATCGCTTCAGTGAAATTTGGGTGGATGTTCGCTGGCGGTGCCTGCCCTGCAAAGGCCAGCACAGCACAAACCTCCTGCACTGCCTCTTTCTTGCAGGAGGTTTTCCTTCCCGGCCTCTACCGGCTCCAGCTGCAATTCCTCCCATCGGGAAGCAGAGCTCCTTTTTCTTTTTTTCTTTTGACTCACACAAAATCTTATCAAATGCTCAATCCAACAGAAAACATCAGGCTTCAAAGGCAGCAACCACATCCCAGCTGTCTGATCCTAACAAGGTGTTTATGCTTGTTTGATACACGCAGAGCTTGATGCGGTTACACAGGGCTCCTGTAAGTAATGCTTCACAGCATACGCACACACTGGGACTACGAATAAATTTGATTTGGGGGTCTCCTCAGCAAAATCAAGTTTGGAAAGCACATTTTTTTCTTTTTTTTTTGCGCTTCCTCACAATACTCATCTTTCTCTCGCTGGAGGACCCTCGTTTTGACAGGCAACAGTGTGATTTCCACTCGTGCAGGCTCCATCAAATCAGCACAAAATAACTGAGAAAGCCTTCCAGCACCTGATGAGACTACTTAGTATCTTGGGGCTGCTTCTTCTTCAGGAGAACATACATACTAAGAATATCAGTTGATTGTAAGTAAGCTCAGAAGGAAAGCTGAAGGGTGAAAACACGTGCTTACACACATACCTGTACGTATACATTCGCAGTCTGATGGGCAGAGGTGTACGCTGATGCTCCACATCCTGGCAGAGACGCCGCACACAGAAACGAACCGGTAGGCACAAACGAACTGACACACGTTGGTTTGCTCATCCCACAACTGTCTTTACCCTCCATAATAAATGTAAACACATCCAGGTAGACACAGACCCCTCGACGTGACAAATCTGCCGGCGCCAGCAGCGCACAATAACACACACCGGTTACAATCCCACTGTGAGCAAGAGTAAGCACGGTCACCTGATTTTATTCAATCAGGTCCCACCTGCTAAAGACACAACGCACTTTGCCCACATTAGAACAGGTAATTAGTACAGGGTGACAGATAACACTATTTTACTACCTACTGAGGACGAGGATTAATTCTCCTCTCCAGTTCCCTCTCTTATCTTGTCCTTTTCTACTTTCCTTGTTTTCTTATCTGCATCACACATTTCATTTCATCCAGCCATTCACACACTGCTTCATAGGCAACCTGCTGCTCGCTTACCTCACAACCCCTCCACCTCCTCACTGGCTTGTTGTTCCCCAAATTCCTCTCTTTAAAGTCCCCTGTGCAAGCTGCTGTGCTTAGTGGGGTTCCTCTCACTTTCTCTGTCCATTGCACCCCTCTGCTCAGCGAGGCAACACCCTCCAGCCTTCGGACAGCGCCCGCGCCATGGCCGAGCAGACGGAACATCTCAGCATTGAGGCATCAACATCTCGCTCCTCTGCTCCTGCCAGGCCTGGGTGTGGGAGAACCTCCACCAGCGGGACAAGAGCAGCTCCAGTCACTCCTTGCACTCACAAAGGCAGCAACACAAAGAGGAGGAGGATACAGAAGTCACAGAATCACAGAATGTTGGGGCTTGGAAGGGACCTCTAGAGATCACCCAGTGCAACCCCCTGCCAGAGCAGGGTCACCCAGAGCAGCCCCACAGGAACGCATCCAGGCGGGTTGGAAAGTCTCCAGAGCAGGAGACTCCACACCCTCTCTGGGCAGCCTGGGACAGGGCTCTGGCATCCTCACAGTAAAGAAATTTTTCCTCATGTTGAGGTGGAACTTCCTATGTTCTAACTTAAACCCATTAATCCTTGTTCTGTTGCTGGGCATCACTGAGAAGAGATTGTCCCCTTCCCCTTGACACCCACCCCTCAGATATTTCTATACGTTAATAAGGTCCCCTCTCAGACATCTCCTTTCAAAGCTAAACGGCCCCAGTTCTCTCAGTCTCTCTTCACAGGAGAGATGGTCAAGTCGTGGCACCTCTTACTGAGTCCCTATGCTGAGGATCATACTGGTCACAGGGATGCCCACAAATGACTCCAAGTAACATTCTGCTTTTTGATAGCACTGTCTGACAGAACTGTGACCGCTCAGTGACACACGTAGATTACACAGACATCAAACTCATCCGACGATGCCCACGAATGATTCCAAGTAACATTCTGCTTTTTGACAGCACTGTCTGACAGAACTGTGACTGCCCAGCGACACAGCGTAGATTACACAGACATCAAACTCATCCGACCACGGTGACTGACAACCACAACATTCACCAGTCCTGTCATCTGCCAAACATCAATGCTGCCTCACCTCTCAAAAAGCCTCCCAGCAGCTCTTCCCACGAATGATTCCAAGTAACATTCTGCTTTTTGACAGCACTGTCTGACAGAACTGTGACTGCCCAGCGACACAGCGTAGATTACACAGACATCAAACTCATCCGACCACGGTGACTGACAACCACAACATTCACCAGTCCTGTCATCTGCCAAACATCAATGCTGCCTCACCTCTCAAAAAGCCTCCCAGCAGCTCTTCCCACCAGACAGAGAAAGGTCCAGGGCAGAGCTTCCTCATACATGGGCAGAAACTCATCTCCCAACTCCAACAGGTTGTCCTGAACGGCACCCAAGAGCAAGAGCAGGACTCCGCCTCTCGAGGCACTCGGACAGATGCCCCTTGGCAACCTCCCTGCCCAGGTTCCTTGCCTCATACCCAGAGGACTCTCTAGCCAGACCCAGACCTTCTCCTATTTTTGCTAAGAACAGAAAGGTCTTAGCTGGAGCAGGGCAGAGTGAGCACAGTCCTCCAGGGGGAGCAGATATGATGACCATGAGAAGGGATCTGAGAATCCCAAATTCCGGCTGAACGGGTTGGGAATTCCCACTCAAGACATCTGAACCGTCACACACACTCCAAAAAGACACAGGCAGTACGTATGCTCCGCTTCTGCAAGACACCAGAGCATACCAAACAGCAAGTACTTTGAGAAGTCCCAGTTGCCTCCAGTCCTCCCGAATCCGGGAGCCGAATCCGTAACTGTCAGTTGCAGCTCCCATGGTGTTCTGCTTGGCACTGGAGGAAGGACACATGACTCCACAGGTTGCAATTAGAATCAAAATTCTTCCTATGCCTCAGAACTAATTACATTTCTAGATTTCACACCACCATTCCTCAAATGATAATTTTCCACATAATGTCAGCAGTAAAGACTATTACTAATTTTGGCAATGAGAGAAATGCAGAATTGCTCCAATTAAAGTTTGGGTGCTGGTTTCTCTTAAATCACTGTCGAAGTGGGATATCCTGCTTCCCACAGAATCTCTGTTTTCTCCAAAAAACATCCAGGAGACCTAATATGCAGAACTACTCCTAGACTTTTTACGTGACATAACCAAGCAGGACAATTCTTCACAGCAGTAGCGACCACCACGCAGACAGACTTTAGTTTGCACGTGACAAACAAAAATCTCCGAAGTTAGGAAACGGGATCTATTTTTAATTCTTAGAATTGCAGCTCTGCTCTGTCTCCAAGCTGCCAATAGTGCCTTGAACATGGCACCATCACCGCACTGGCCGGGGGACCCTTTGGGAGGAAACAGAGCTCCCAGGCTCACGGGCGCAAACGGTTGACATGGTCAGCTGGGAGAAAGCACGAGCGCGAAGGTGGGGCCCGCAGAGCACCGTGGGTGAGAAGACCCGAAGTAATCCCTCGCTCAGTGACAAGGCTCGAGGGCCATGGCTGCACGGTAAGGCCAGCATGAGGACAGCTGGGTGTCCCTTCGTCTCAGTGTTGTCACCTGGAGGAGCTGTAGCCTGTGCATCAAAAACGCGGCAGGACGTCAAATTAAAAACAAAACAAGGTGTGCAGAGACCTTCTGGATCTGCTGCCCTAGCTCCAGACATCAACGTGATGGGCCTCGACTTCCATGTTAAGCATCTCCCCTGCTACCATCACCTGCCAAACTCCCCAACAGTAGATACCCCTCACAAAACCCCTGGCCCTCGTACCAAAAACGGAACCCCCCAGCGAGAGGCTCTCACCTCAGGCCAGCTTCTCCAACCGCGTGTCCTCTGGGCACAGTCTCCAAAAGCAATGGATCACTGTCAGGAGAAGTGGGCAAAATGGTAGTTGTCCCACCCTTTCCTGCTTCCACCACCTCCCTCGCAGCAGCAGTTACACAAGCCAGGTCAGAGCGCGTTTCTGGCTGAAAATTATCTGAGAAAAACTTTTGGGCCGTTTTTTTTTTAAAAAATATAATTACTAGTTTCCAGCTTAATGACTTTCTTGCTCCACCTCACCATACTGTTTAAGCCAATTAATTCGACAGCGACGCAGTCCTACCTACCCGTCTCCCCACCCAGCGATGCATTCCCGCACCTCCCTCGCACCGGCACTCGCCCAACCCCACCATGAGCAAACGCAGCGCATCCAAACCGCAGAAAACTCGCCCCATTTTGGCAGGTTTGCTTTGCGACAGCTCCGCTTGCCTCAGCGTCAGCAGGCAGCCAGCACCAGCGGGACACGTGCTGGGGACGAGGCCATCGTGTTCCTCACCTTCACCACTGCTGCCACAGCAGCCTGCTTGTCCAGAGCCCACTCCAGATCCTACACTAAGGAAAAAAACACCACACCCCAACACCAGCTTTCACCACAAACACTTTCCTATCACCAAGCAGGCCCTGGCAGCGTGAATTCATATTTAAACAGCCACTTAAACTGACAACAATAGAAACAACTGCCCTTCCACCAACCTGGAAAAGGATGCAGATGTCATGTTATCACAAGCTCACAGGGCACTGCAGGTCCTGGAGCTCAAGTCTCAGTCCTGACAACACAAGGGGTTGAAAAACAGGGGTCAGGTGGAGATATAATGGGCAGCACAGAGCGTTGTATTCACACTGCAATGAGGCTGTTTCTTGTATCGTGGCTGCTTTGGCACATCGCAGTCAAGTTTTTCATCTGTGCTTTTAGTTTACAAGTTTTGAGATTCTGGTTTTTGAAAGGTGTTGTAAACATAGAATCATAGAATCATATCAGCTGGAAGAGACCTAGAAGATCATCTAGTCCAGCCTTTGTCCCAGCACTATCAACCTACTAAACGATTACCCCCAACACAACGTCCACCCATGTCTTAAACACCTCCGGGGATGGCAACTCGACCCCCTCCTCGGGCAGCCTGCTCCAATGGCTGACAACCTTTCCAGTACAGAAATTCTTCCTAACACCCAACCTGAACCTCCCCTGGCCCAACTTAAGGCCATTTCCCCTTGTCCTGTCACTCGCTACTAGGGAGAGCAGACCAACCCCCACCTCTCTACAACCTCCCTTCAGGCAGTTGTAGAGAGCGATGAGGTCTGCCCTCAATCTCCTCTTCTCTAGGGTAAACAGCTCCGGATCCCTCAACCTTCCCTCACTGTGTTCTAAGCCCTTTCCCAGCTTGGCAGCCCAACTCCGTACCCTCTCCAGCACCTCAATGTCACTCTTGGAGCGAGGGGCCCAAAACTGGACACAGCACTCGAGGTGCAGCCTCACCAAAGCCAAATACAGAGGAATGATCACCTGCCTGCTCCTGCTGATAACACTAACATGGATAATACCATCCTCTCAGTGCCCAGCACCTACCCACTCCTTCACTTAGCGAGCAGGAGAAATTCACGCAGCGGAAGCTACAACCAGCATCGTTCTATTCCAGGTGTACCAAGCTCTTTAGCCCTGTGCCCAAACAGGTGCCCGTCAGTCTCGGCACAGTCGGTCCTGGCAGGACAGAGCAGACCACAGCAAACAACACGGAAATGTTATTTGCTGAGAGCACCTGCATCCCTCTCACAGAGGGAGAGACCTCTCCTACTTAAAAAAAAAAAAGAAGGCCCCAAAACCGAGCAAACAGCTTCTTTAATACTACCTTCCCTGTGTTAAATTTAAAAAAAAATAAACCAGCACTGCATCACCCCAGCCTAACCGAAGCCTAAAACACTGCTCAAGCAAAGACCGTTTTTCAGTGCTCTAACTTGAA
Source organism: Apaloderma vittatum (assembly GCF_000703405.1). Classification (NCBI taxonomy): domain Eukaryota; kingdom Metazoa; phylum Chordata; class Aves; order Trogoniformes; family Trogonidae; genus Apaloderma; species Apaloderma vittatum. Next base: position 105,475 of record NW_009712096.1, read on the forward strand.
AGGGGAAAAAAAACCACCAAAAAACAACTCGAAAGGCGTTTGCTGTGGCTTTTCTGGAAAATAAACATCCAACCGTTTTTGCAAGACTGCTCAACCATCAACAAGTGCAGGCGGGAACCCTGGCAACATGACCC
>NW_009712097.1:0-12270 GCF_000703405.1 Apaloderma vittatum
GCGTAAACTGCTGTTGTCTTGCCCCACGTTGAGCGCCAAAAAGGGCATAATGGGTGTTTTAGTTCAATAATTTTGTGATCTGACTGATCTCTTGGACTACTGAACTTGCTTGTTAAAAAGTAGAAAATAGAGGAGGAAAAGTCCAGATTAGTGTTGGGTTCTTTTAAAGAGTTGAAAATAGCTATATTTCATTTTTAACTGTATTTTTTAAAGTAAAGTCTCATATTATTAGGAAATTGAATTTACAGAAATCTGAGGTTTGTTGATATGTATATATTTATTCCATTATTTTAATTAGAAATGTATAATAATGTTAAAAAAATGGAAATAAGTATGAAAGTGACTTCTAAAAAAAATTAAAATAGTCTTTCTTTTGAAACACTTAAGGAGTCTACACATATTTGGAAAAATAGAGTAGATATTTTCCACCTTCAGACCTCAAGAGCTAAAGTTAAAATGCAGCACAGGTGCGGCACTGGAAAAAGAATTTTGGCTTGGAGTAGCCTGCTCTATTATTCTTCTCAGTTAACTGTAACTGAAATGACGGGATGCATAATTTGCATTAGGGTGTAAGAATTTTGGGGAAACATATTCTCAGACCCCCATGTGAGAAGACTGCACGCTCAGCTGTAGCAGAAACCCTGATCGCTGCTGGTTCTAAGGCTGTGGCTCTACACCGAGCATCATGGATTTGAAGGTGAAGCTGGTGAACTTCACCAGCTCCCAACACTTTTTTTTCTTTCTGCCAGTAAAGCTGGCATGCTGTAAATTTGCTCTGTCTTTTCTATACTCATAAAAATGCATATTTATCATTTATTTACCCAGTCACAGTCTTGAGAAGGATCATTTACACCTGGTGTCCTGAGCTACTCTTTGAATGAAGCCTGCCTTGCCACATCTGCCTCTCTGGTGCCATAAACCCTACTGCAAATTGTGCCGACTGTGAGTGCAGCCATTTAGAAACAATATCCTGTTTTCCAGAGTCCCTTAGAAAGTCTGGGAAAGAGAAATGACTCCTTTACAGGGTAGTGACACTCTTTTTCCCTTGGAGCACTTATTTCCACCTCCAAAGGCATTTTTCATGCTCTAAAGTATGCCTTGCCATAATTTCCTGGAAGCCAGCCACATCTAACAGGTTAAAACCTTTAAAGATTGTCCAGCTTGCAGGATTTTTTAAAGAGCAGGAACAGCTCAAGCATAATGTGGGTCCTAATGCAGAGTTTAAAACACTAGAGATATCTAAAAATAGTGTTTAATAGCAGCAGAGAAATGTTCATGTGCCTCCTTAATCTCCAGATTCACCATGGGATAGAAGTTGCTTATATAGATACTAGACAGTGGTGATTTGTGTGCATGCAACAATTGAATAGATACGACAACACATCTTTGTGGGGAGAAAACACAGACTGTGAGATACTTTGAACAAACCAGTAAAACTATAACTATCAGACTGCAGCAAATGCCGATCCAGATCAGCACAGACCTACTAACAAATCAGAGAGTACAGGCTTATGAAAATATCCTTGCTGCTTCTTTTTTGTGTGTTTTTAGAAGCTTTTTAGTCCAGGTCTAGGCTATTATTCACAGCAACACAGAGACTCCACTGCTCTGACAGGAACAGGCTTTTTGGAGATGGTACCCTGTACTATGCCATCTTCTATGCCTACATCTTATTTTTCTTCTACTCATTACTAGTCAAAAAGCATCACTTGTTGATCATTGCTATCAGTGTTTCCCTTTTTCTTCCTGTATTTAATGCCTCCCCACAGGTCTCGCTCATTCCTTTCAGTTTCTCTCCAGAAGCAGGTTTCAACAGTTTCTATATTGCAGCATTCTTGGGATAGTCTGTCGTACTTTCCCAATCACAAAAGTATAGTCACACAAATCTCTTTGTCTTTAACCTGCTCTGTCAGTGCAGGTTAAGGAGGTTCTATCACTTCAGTTAGAGAGCAAGAGAGAGAAGAAGGCTCCTAACTTGGGTGCCATAGTTGTGCAGGCCCCATTCAAAATGCCTGTCCACCTCAGTATTAAAGTTATCTAAACATCAATATAATTAGAAAAGCATACACTGTTGAGACCTCTCTGGGAATAATTTTCATAACTTGATTTGATGGAAAGCAATAAGCCAGATTTTCACTTAACCATCTGTTAGATAGTAACAATGAGATATCATGACACATGGCCATTTGGTGAATACATTTCCGATATTTAGAGCTATGTAATGAGAAAGAATCCCCTGACATAAAAAAAATCTTCGTTCAAGGAGGTCCTGGGAAAGACTCCAGACACAGACAGATTCACAGATGGAGTGTCACAGTGTATCATATATTTATTTCAGTAAGACAGTTAAACTTTCAGAAATAAAACACAACAACCATTTGAAGTAACATTTGCTAAATTCCAGCGATCTCATTGCTCTCTATCTGAAAACAGGTTAATCATGTCCAGGCATTTCATCCAACGATTACCTATCCCTATTACAGGAGAGGAGCAGTAGACAGAAACAATAAACACTGCTAATTGCAGGTTTAGCTTGTGCTATGTATCTTCCTCATTTCATGCCAGGTTCTAAGACCCATTCATTCAAACCTCTAAGAGCATATGTACAAACACAAGTTGAAAATAAATAGAATGCCTCACACAAAGAAGAAACACATATTTTTATTTTTGTAAAAATATCCCTAACAGAAGCACTAAAATACGTGATCATTACATTCTAATAGATAGGAAGCACCTCAGTGTTTAGCACTTAAATCTTCATCCCCAGCTTTAGATATTTAAAAAGAAAAAAAAATATCCATCTCATATGTTTGTCACATAATTCTAAATATCTGCAAGGAGTACCATTAAATCCTTCAGAAGCTCTACAGTAATGCATAATTCATCTCTGTTTGTAAAACATAACACAGTTAATCAGCCTCCTATTTCAGAGGAGACTCCCCCATATATTTTCATATAGTCTTTAATGGCAACTAAAATCTATTTCTTATCCTACTGAGTAGTGCTGAGGCAGCTACAGAGAGACAGTGAAAGGTTGTTTGCAGAAATGGCAGATTATTTTTCTTTCTCTGAAAAAGTTAACATTTTAATCCTTTTAGTCCTCAATGTTATTTTTTGCTGCAACCTGTAGAACCAGCCATTGTGACAAAGTCTGAGCCCATAGCTCTCTATTGTCATAAGAATAGGCCCAGTCCTCATTCTCCTTAAAAAGATTTTTAAAAGATTTTCCCCTAAAAACTTATTCCCCTCAGCTATCCCCATTGCAGTCCAGACATTGAATTTTCTACACATCTCAAAGTCATTCTTTTCATGAATAACTAAGACATTTTAATCACTGTAAAATAATGAAAATGAGGCACTGATTTCTCATCATCCACTGATTAATAACGTGCATATGTCTCTCCAGGAAAAAGACATTGGAGGGGACATAGCATAATCACAGTAAATCAAAACCGAATGTGCGCAGTTTGCTACCAGAACGTCAGTCATCAGAAGTAAATTGCTGTATTTTGGGTGACAGCCAGAGTCTGTAATTTTCTGGAGTAATAATTGTCAAGTTCACATCAACATTCCATGTCTCTGGTAAAACCTGCTCAGGCCAGCCCTCCTGAGATGCCCACGGAATGGCACAGAGCCGCGTCCACCTCCGTCAGCTTGCTGCCCTAATCAGATTGCAGAGTGCATCTCCAGGAGTACATATGTGACTCCATGGTTGGAGACTCGTGTGGTGATGAAATGGAAATGTTTAAATCAAGGCTTCTAAAATAGCCAGGCCAGTGAGTTGTTTCACGACAGGCATAGTTAATAGTGATGGATATCTTTAGTGCTGCCAAGATCCAGCTGGGCCAGGTTCTCAGAAAGTGCAGAGGGAAGATAGATTACATTTTCCTCTACTGAAATTGAGCTCCTACCTACATTGTTACAAATCCCAGATCTCTGGCATTTCAAAATGTAACAAGACTGTTGCTATTAAAGTGGAATATGTTTTGAAAGGGTTAAGAGAACTGAAGAGCACCATACAGTCCATTTTCTTAACTGACTACCCATCTAGTGCTGAGAACCAGACACATGAATAAAATATGACTGAATTCACCTAAAATCTTGAAGGTGTTAATTTAGTTTTACTAAATCTCTGCAAGGAACATTTCATACCAGGAGATGTTTTCTGGAATAGAAATAGTGGGTAGCTTAGAATATAAACAGAAAGAAAGTGACAGGAATAGTATCTTTCTTTCAAATGGAGTAATACAAATATATTGCTCTATTTTATGCTGGCTGCATTTGTTATGCATAATGAAAGAATTTGGCTCAAGACAAGTGCAGCCTGTAGTTTACAGTAGTTCTACTGACATAAAGAACCATTAGATCATACACCTGAAAACAGCAGCATAATCTTTGAGGTCAGTTTTGACCTCTCCTGTTACTAATGTAAAGGTGTTTCAATGTTTAATAAACAATTGAGTCTAGAGGGTTTTTTCTTTCTTTCTTTTCCCTATAAGAATAAGGCTATTTTGTGCTGCACACATCACGAATGGACTACATTATCATCCCTTGATGTGTGACAACAGCATTTCACAAGGACATCCTACCGCAATAACGGCAAGAATAAAAACAGGGACACTAAACTACAATACAGGAGAAGCACCCAGTAAGAAAAGATTAATCTCTACATGTCTGTAATACTACAGAAACTCAAACTCTTGGAATAGAGAGATGGATGTTCAAGTATTTATTACATGTGAAATTAACTTGATTACTTTCTTGAGCACTCAACATGATGCCTTTTTTTGAGTGTTGCCGTAACTTCAGCTTTAACAGTATAATTGTCTGACTAAAAACTAGTAGGAGCAAAAATGATAACATTTTGCTTTAAACAGTAGAATACAGGTATGAACCATTGATTTACATAATTTCAAACAAGAATGATCTGGAAAGGATCACACTTGCATCAAAGAGGATCCCAAAGGCTTGAAATCTTAGCACCAGTCAAAGTGCAGAGACCTAAATGATGGAAATAAAGATGTTTTTCTCTGAAACACTTTTCCTGTAATAAATCACACACAAATCTCACTCTGTCTAGAAAAATATTTGTACTTCTGTGACTACTTGAAGTAAATAAAATAATTTCGTAGTAGTGCCAATATATCCCAATGTGAACAAAGTGTGTATTTATTGGAAGTACCTTCTGTGTTATCTTCTGCAAAGTTATTAAACTGTAATACTGTTAATAATGTAGTAGTGGCATAACAGCAGTCAAGAAAGCCATCTATTGCATTAATCTTCCCCACCACTCTATGAAAAACTTTCGGAACAGAGAAATCAACCATTTGGATGAAACTGGCTCTATCTTGTCCATAATCTTTTTTTGACAAAAAACAGCATCAGATCTTTTCAGTGAACTAGATAAGAACCACAGCAAAAACATACTCAGCTGTCATATGATATCTACTAACTCAGCTAAAAACATATAGTGCTATGCTGTAAGGCTTTTCATGGATTTAAATAAATGGGTAGAATTACATAAATATAGTAATAACCTTATAACTTTACACTTGCAATGCTCATTTTCCCTCTTGAGAGTTTCAAAACACTTTATAAACATGATAAAAGAATAAAACCTCAGCCTAGCTTGGTAACAAAAGGTGTGGGAAAAGCATGGGGAGGCTTAGTGACTGGCCAAACATCCCATCTCAACACAGTGACGGTTCCAAGAGAACACCAAGCCCCTGGTTTGAAATCTTGAGTTTTAACGTTTAACTGCTTCCTGAGAAGTCCTTACACATACCTTTAACCATATCACATCTCTGCTGGATATTAAGTCAATACAAATCATTCTGATTTAAGCAGTTTGTGGTCTTACTAATGTGATTATATTCATGTCATTGAATGAAATCTTCATGAAGAGTGAAACTACCACAACATATAGAGTCAATATCATGTTGAGTTCTTTAAGATATATGTTAGAGGGTAAATTTTTGACTCTTATTCACAGGAGACCCCACGTTCAGCTGGCAGTTTAGCTGGTAGTTTGTCCTTGACTGGATTAAATGACACTCTGTTACACACACATGCACACACTGTTTCTTCCAGTGCAAATAAGTTGTCCAAGCATGCTTTAGCCCACAGAAACACAAAAAACCTGAAGGGAGAGCCATTTTGCTACCAAGATTCCCTTTGCAGAATCAGGGTGAATTATCTTGCTGACATTGCACAACTTTTTATAAAGCCATAGCAACAGATCATTACACATATTGCTTTCTGTTTAAGAACTTAAAGTTTTAGCAGTGGTATTTCCCCAAAGACTTAAAAGCTTTACTGAACTTGGATCCAAAATTAAAAAAAAAAATTAAGAAAAATTGTACCAATGTTGGAGAAATAGCAATTTCTCTCTAAGTTTTAGAAATTAAATGCATAAATTGCTAGAAGAATATATTTTTAATTAAAGCATTATTTTCTTGTGAATTTCCCAAAATACTGCAGTCAGCTAGCGAGAGATACAGATTACTGAACCTTGCATACTCTCAAAGGCAATCTCAAATAGTCAAAAATTATCTATTTACACATGTATCAACAGGCAGTTTTCTTAAAGGTTTTTTTCATGCCTAAGAATCCAGAAAAACAAAGCCCTGCAATACAGAGTATAAAACATCAAAAGACACAATTATTAATCTAGAATACTGAATATCATGATAGCACCTCAGAATTGCCTGTTTTTCTGCTCTTAACTAGAACAGGGAAGTAATTTAATTTTTTCCCCCCATATTGTTTTCATAGTCTCTGTAAGCTTTGAGATCAGCCACCAGTTTGTCAAACTATCATTAACTGCAGAAAGCAATGTTCTTTTTGATTGGTCCAAATAATTGCTAGCAAACAAGTTTATTTCTGTAGCTATTCAGTTCCCTCTCAGCCAAAAAACAAAGGACCAAAGAAAGTCCTCATTCATCTGCACACAGCTTTACAATAAGATGGTCAATTAGTTTGTTTTCTCCAGGAATCATAGAATCGTAGAATTGTCAGGGTTGGAAGGGACCTTAAAGATCACCGAGTTCCAGCCCCCTTGCCATGGATAGGGACATCCCTCACTAGACCAGGTTGCCCAGAGCCCCATCCAGTCTGGCCTTAAAAAATTCCAGGGGTGGGGCTTCCACCACCTCTCTGGGCAACCTGTTCCAGTGTCTCACCACCCTCATGGTGAAGAACTTCCTAACGTCCAATCTGAACCGATCCATCTCTAGATTCAATCCATTCCCCCTAGTCCTATCATTACCCAACATCCTAAAAAGCCCCTCACCAGCTTTCTTGTAGGCCCCCTTGAGATACTGGAAGGCCACAATAAGGTCTCCTCGGAGCCTTCTTTTCTGCAGACTTAAGGAACATAAGACTCAAATTGTCTTAGAGTTATGTGACCATAATTTAATTAGTTTCTCATTTACAATGTAAGAATGCCATCCAGAGGCACCTTGACAGGCTTGAATGGTCAGTGCAGGGTCCTGCACCTGGGTCTGGGCAGTCCCAAGCACAAATATAGGCTGAGTGAGATTGAATGGATTGAGACCAGTCCTACAGAGAAGGACTTGGTGCGTGAAAAACTGAATATGAGCCAGTAACATGTGCTTACAGGCCAGAAGGCCAACCACATCCATGACTGCATCAAAAGGAGCGTGGCCAGCAGGTCAAGGGAGGTGATTCTACCTGCCTGCTTGAGCCTTGTGGGGCCCACTGGGAGTACTATGTTCAGCTCTGGGATTCCCAGCATAAGAATGACATGGATCTGTTGGAGAGGGTGCAGAGGAGGACCACAAAGATGATGGGGTCTTTGCAGCACTTCCACTACAAAGACAGGATGAGAGGGTTGGGGTTGTTCAGCCTGGAGAAGGGAGAGTTCCAGGGACACCTTATAGCAGCCTTCCAGTACTTAAAGGGGGCTACAGGAAAGAAGGGGAGAGACTCTTGATCAGGGAGTGTAGCAACAGGACAAGGAGCAATGATTTCACAATAAAAGAGAGTAGATTTAGATTAGATATTAGGAAGAAATTCTGTACTGCAAGAGTGGTGAGACATTGGAACAGGCTGCCCAGAGAAGCTGTGGATGCCTCATCACTGAGGGTGCTCAAGGCCACGTAGCAATAGACTTTGAGTAAACTGGTCCTGTGGCAGGCGCATGTGAACTAGATGATCTTCAAGGTTCCTTCCAATCCAAATTATTCTATGATTCTATGAATGTATGTTCTAGTTACATAGAATTATTTTTAGGTTGGGTTTTGCAAATGAATCATTATTTTTTTCCTTGTGCATTATGTTCCTTTAATGTGCATCTGCATTAATGCTAAATTTACTGTTTTGAAGTAAATGACAGGTATTTTTCATATTAATACTCTCTCCTAATATTTCCAGAGTAGTTTACATTTTGCTGCAAGTCAGAAATGAAGGAGAAGCAAAGTTTTGAGTTGAGCCTGAAGCAGGCTTCTAAGAATGTCATTTAAATAATTATATTTAAAAACAGAACAAAAGTAGAACAAAATTTTAACCCCTTATTGAGTCAACATTTTTATGTTGTAAGTGTGTAAGTGTGTAAGTTTATGTGTAATTGTATGCAAGTGTGCTGGTTTTAGCTGGGGTAGAGTTTATTTCCCTCATAGTAGCTAGTATGATGCTGTGTTTTGGATTTGTGCTGGAAACAGTGTTGATAATTCGGGGATGTTTCAGTTACTGCTGGGCAGTGCTTACACAAAGCCAAGGCCTTTTCCACTCCTCACCCCACTCCACCAGCAAGAAGGCTGGGGGTGCACAAGGTGCTGGGAGAAGACACAGCCGGGACAGCTGATCCCAACTGACCAAAGGGATATCTCGTACCATATGATGTCATGCTCAGCATATAAAGCTGGGGGAAAAATAAGGAAAATAGGGATATTTGGAGTGATGGCATTTGTCTTCCAAAATCACTGTTACGTGTGATGGGGTCCTGCTTTGCTGGAGATGGCTGAACAGCTGCCTGACCATGGGAACTGGTGAAAGAATTTCTTGTTTTGCTTTGCTAGTGTGCACAGCTTGTGCTTTATATATTAAACCACCCTTACCTCATCCCAGGGTCTTTCTCATTTTTATTCTTCCAATTCTCTCCCACATCCCACCGGTGGGGAGTAAAAGAGTGTCTGTGGGAGGCAGAATTGCTGACTGGGATTAAACCATGACAACTATGACGGGGGATTTTTTCCTAGTATTATTACAGTGGTAAAGTATCTCCAGTTACAACATTCAGAGGAACTGCATACCACAGTCAGTAACTGCATCCTAACAGCTCTCAGTGACAAGGCTTTTGTAATGTGGATTTGAGGGACTGTAATATCTTCTGGCCCTCAGAAAACAAGGTGGCAGGGAAGTTGTTCTGCAGCTATGTCAACCCAACACTGATTGTTTCAACTGAAACAGGTAAAAATTAGAAACGTTTGCTGAAATTGGTTGATCTGTCATCTCAGTTCCCTTCTTCCTTCTTCCCATGACAGCTATTTACAAACTCAGAGAAACAGTTCACATTTAATCACGCTAAGAAGTCTTGCAAAATACACTTAGAAACAAAACCATGTTTGGACTTGAATAGACTCCAGTTGAGAGCTCAACAACAGTGCACACTTCATCCTAACACTGACTTTATTGAACCTGTCTTGTATCTCAGTAAAGAAAAATTGTGCATTTCAGATGCAGCACCTTCTATAGCACAAAATTCATTTGAGAAGATAAGCAAAAAACCTAAGGAAATATAGGAGAACTTGGGGCTGAATTATGTCTCTTTGAAAGAATTCCTATCCAGAAGCATTACTTTATATATAATTATTTGATAGGTAATGACAAATGACCTAATGATTAGAGAAGTTGTCAACACCATAGATTTGCCAGCAATGGAAAGCATCTGGAGCCCTATGTGGAAATAAGTGCCGCAAAATCACATTTTAAAATGAAATGTGCCAACCATGCTTACCACATTGCATAAATTCTTGTTACACTTCTGAAATAATCTTGCATATATGTTTTAAAAGATAGGAAAGTGATACAAGTCAAGAGCTACCATCCTAAAAAATGACATGCAACAGAGTGTGAGAACTTTAACAAGCAATGATAAGTCACTTAGAGAAGGTTCTCTAAATAATACCACTCACAAGTGTATTGAAAAAAGTGGTAATAATACATGAAAGACAGGAATGTACTTTGTAATTTCAGAACAACTTTATATGTCAGACTGCCAGATAAATATTTACAACACACTCCAACTTAGCTGAACTTATATGACTTCAATCAGGGGAAACTGCTTCCAGACATGAAGGTCGTGAAATATGTTATCAACTTTCCAGAGCCTGCCTTCAAAATCACATTGAAAGTGGAGAGCCACACGGCTGTCTAGTGTTATGCAGACTTGGAAACACTGATAGGAAGTTTATGAAATCCTCCCCAGGGAAAAGCAAAAAGAAAAAGATTGTGCTGCTATCATATTATTTAATAAAAAGTAGGGAAGTTTTTTCCTTATGTATAATGCTTATAACCATGTCTGGGAACACCGACCTGCAACATAGGAGGCCATGTAGATTGCTGAGACTTTGAACATAGATTGTAAGAATCACTCTGACAAGTGAGAACAAATGTGTAGAAAGTCTGTGCAGCAGCCTCTGGCCAGACCTGCAGTGTCAAGCTGTCTTCTTTTAAAAGAAATGTTGCTAGTGCCACACAAGAGTGGGATGGGAAATTGTACTGGTTAGAAAAGACCAAATGGAGCCAGAGACTAGCCAAAGTTGTCACTTACAACCATGGTTAAAACTGGCAACAAATAATTATTTCAGATGAAAATCTTTTGGATGTTAAAGAAGAAGATGTGAAGAACGAACAGTGTTTCTAAGAAATATCACATTCCACTTGGCATCATTCTTATTCTCTTATTAGTAGATTGAGTTAACTGATTCTATGAAATTATCAGGCAAAGGACCTTTTACCCTGCTAAACTGAAGACAGATAGAAGCAAACTATTCCAGGTATGACAGAACCTTGCAATTTAGGCATTAGATCATTTACGACAAATTCTTTAAACTGCAGTTTAAAGGAATGTTTTGGTGTCAATTACTATTTTGAAACATCACTAGCAATGTTGAAAATTCAAAAAATTTCCAGGCAGGAATCCTTCCTGTAATGAAAATGTTTGATTTCTTTTCATTTGCTTTCTGTTTTCTGAACCTCAGGACATAAAAAATACTATTTTCTAGTTTTTCCACCTGACAAGAAAAGCTAGAAATTACTTTTGCCTTTTTTTTTTTGTTAAAGAAAAGCTAAAATAGAACACGCGATACTTATTTTCTAACCTTTCTTCATCAGGAGTTTATGCTCATCTGGAAAAAGCAGAAAGGCTAGCCTCTGAACTATTCTTCTTGTAACATTGGTGCATGTATTTCTTCTTTCATACCCAGTATTAGCACGTCCTTGGATATTTCTATTACTATTGGATAGTAATGTTTTTACTGAAAGAAAGACTACAAAAAAGTAGCGATATCCACTATTTTCTTGGCTGATTCTCACAGGAAATACAAAATATCATTAACGTCACTGTATGTATAAATATATGCACAGATCAGCAGGTTTAGGTATATTACTGCCCAAATAATCTGAAATTTGCTTATCATGTGCCATAACAATAATGTGGTCTATTACTACTGATACAGTGAATATGTCAGCACATAAGACAATGCATACAGCATGCAGCATGGAAAAAAAGAAGGAAAAGGCAGACTCATAGCATATTCCTTTACTTTGGTGTGCTTTCTCTCTCTAAATGCTTTTAAATAAAACAGAAGGACGATGTATGTTGTTCATAGCGGCCTTAAGAAACATTTGTCAATATCCAGCCCATTGATCCGAGAAACACAAGTTAACATGACTGCAACTTAGATCCTCAGCTTGGACTCATACTGAGTTCTGGAATATTGGTCATGATGAAGAGCACAAGAAGAAAAAGTTAGATGACAAGGCAGACGGCTAAGTGAAGTCATTTTTGGAGGCGATGCAGGAAGAATTTTCAAGGTGAATTTGGGACTTGTAAATCACAGTCTTGGCCCAAAGAAAGGACGGGCAAGTTGTCCTTATTAGACAACCTATTTAAGCTCTTTTCTTGACATTCTTGCTTGGCTCTCAAGTAAATTAAATTGGTTGATTTAACTTAGAACATTCCCAAGAGAAGGACTGGGAGAGGTACTTCTAATTGATGGGGAAAGAGAAGAGGGATAGTCTTTATTC
>NW_009712097.1:12301-48256 GCF_000703405.1 Apaloderma vittatum
TCCTGAGGACATGAAACAAACTCATGTGTAGACTAAATCTGTCCAACAACAGTTCACTGGTTTTCTCTACTACTGAAGAATCAGCTCCAAAGCTAAACACATTTGCGGAGCCATTAACCAGTCTGAGAATCAATTCGGTTTGAGTTTGCTCTGGTCACATCTACTCTGGTTTTATGCACAACAGCCAAACAAATTTGACTGTTTTTAAACATTTGAGTATCTTTGTCCCCTAACCTGTTCTATTTCAACACAAACTGTCAGAACACCCAGATACTGTAAAACCCCATTGCTGTCTCTCACTGGTGAGATAATCGATGTTACAGGCCTATTGCTCTTATCTTTGGGGAGTGTTTAATAGCATGGTGGGAGTTCCATTTTGATTTGTGACTCTTTCATCTGGGTGGCCCAAACAGCCCACAGAAGGTGTGAACAAACAGACAGCTGCTGATTTTATAAAGCAAAGAGTTTGTCCTGGATCTTAGGTTTTATTTTTGAGACAAGTAGAATCTTGGGATTACAGCAAGTAAGATCTTGGGATCAAGCTGGTGCCTGTACATCTGATACCATTTGTCTGAAGGGGGATTCACTCGTTCAAACCCAAGTCTATCTGGGACTAGTTCCTCTAAGGAATAAAACACCCTAAAGGATGTACTAAAAGATGTACTTCCTCTTGTACCCTAAACAGCAGATCATTTACAGGATTGTGGGAATATTCTGACAGCACCTCACAATCTCTCTTAAACTTCTTTTTTAAAAGATTTGTCTGTCAAGTATGACATCAGCCACCGTTAATTGTAATGGCGTGATATGAACAACGCAAATAAAATCATGTCAGTTTACATGAGAGGCCTTATGTTTCTGAAATGCTTCAGGTACAGTGTTTCAGGCACAATGTTATATTTAAATCAGTTCAGACATATTGAAAAAGGATGCAAGAAAACTCCCATTAGAAAGCTCCTCTGAACCAAGGAAGGTATCATCTCTAGTAATTTTTTTAAAAATATGTGTAACCCTAACACTACTTTTTGCTTTCTACTGAAGAGAAGCACATTAACAGATCGTGCCTGCTTTTGTGTGTTAGGGACATTGTTCAATTAAATATGTTTCAGCTGAAGGTTTTAAGCCACAAGATAGTTAGAAAAGTTGATGACCTACAGGAATATGTAGAGTATGCATGGTGTTGAAAGGCAAGAGAGTGAAGTTTGACTCTATTAAGATGGATGTGGACTGATTGATAACATGTGTGAGAATGTAGATAGGAGTCTTGAACACGGAAGCAGGGGAGACGGGGAGTGTATTTTTACTCTTTTCTAAAACTTCTTTTCTAGAGCCAGAAGGGACGAAGCGCAGATTATTTGTACCCTTCTCCAGTTTGCTGTGATAAATATGATTTTTTAAAAATCTATGCAGTCACAACTAAATCTAGAGCCCTGGAGAGATGATTACTTGAAGAAGCGCTGACCAAATTCATCATAAGGTTGTCTTTTTTGGTAAATGAATTATGTTGCTGTTGTAGGCAACTACAAAAAAAATCTATTGACATCCATTAAGGATATTACTTTGAAATATAAAAAAACTTCATGAATGCTCTTCTGCCTTTTTACAGAACTGTTCTTTCATTTACTCTGCAGCCAGATCTACCTTGAGAACTGAAGATGTAAGAGGCATGTAAGGAAGTAAGCTGAGAGGACTTTTACATAAGCACACTTACAAAAAGAGACTATCTGCCTTCTAAATCTGAAAGTGCTGCTTAGAAATAATTTTACAACTACTCCTTCAGTGTGAGTTAAGTCATTTAAAGACATTGGGTCCTAGTCTTCTGCCTATAAATAAGACATGCTATACATGTTTATCCTATAACCAGTGGTTTTAATTTATTGCAATCAGTAGACTCTCAATCACTAAACAATGACGATTTATTTAACTCTTTTTAAAACTTAAAGTAAACATGAAAAGTCATATAGGCAAAATGTAATCTATGCAATACAAGTCAGTCAAACATTCTTAATCTTCTAGTTACTACAACAACCCAATTTCTGGACCTAATCTTTCAATGTACTTTTAAAAGCTCCTGCCACTTTTCTTCAATCTTTATTTCATCAGTAAGACATCTTCCTCTACAAGCATTTCCAAAATTCCCCATTATGTCTTGAAACAGCATTCTCATAGCTAGAATGGCCTAAAGCAATGGTGGCTCTAACATATTTCATCACACACTCCCCATGCCAGCTTCTTTTCCTGTCCCTCTGCGCCGTGATAGCAAGCACACAAGTAGGTTGCGCTGATTGTAAGATGTAAAGAAGATGCAGAAAGATCTTTCTGTTCCTTACTGAGAGGTACAGAGTGGATGTTGATATTCAAAAGGCAAGACAGGGCACTAATCTAAAGACAGTCATTCCTCCTTAAGTACCATCATCTTCCAACCACTTGTGTCTCTAAACAAACTTATTTTTTACTACTCTTCCTCCAAGTCATAAATTGTAAGTAAAATAAATACATTAATAAGAAGATTCCAGCAATTTTTTGCATTTCACAGCATCAGAAAGAATTTCTGGAGTGCCCTACAACCATTTGCCATTGCTTTGTTCAGGTTGTTCCTCAATAAGTTTTCAAGTATTACTTACTTAATTTTAATCTGCTTTTCACACATTAGAAATTCTTCTCTGAAAATCGATAAATGTTATCCTATTAGAAGTTGATTAAAAGCAATGAAGAGAAGAATCAATAGTTTTGTGAGCTATTTTTGCATGTCCAACTTCAGACATACCATGTAAGCAAAAAGAGCAGCTATCAGTTTATCTGAAAAAGCAAAACATTTATATCTGACATTGAACACTCTGGGGTTTGGAGTCACTTTGAGCTGAAGCTCAACATTTCCAGGGGTTTTCCGTATTATTTTTGAGGAGTTTAAATGTAAGTTTAGCAGTAAGGAGCTCAAGATTCTGCCACTTGATTTACTGGCAAACTTGATAAAGTCACTTCAATTCTTTAGACTTTTTTTTCATTGAACATTTAAAGTGCTTATTTAAAGTGCTTATCTGTCTTTATCCCTGTTTCAAGGCAAATGGTTTTGGTATTGCATGAAAGGGTGACTTGTTATGCTCACATTTGGCACCTCGCTGCTACTGGTCTTCATCTCTCCCTGGTTATTGCAGAGCCTTCACTAACCCTTCCCTTTCCAGCTTCCTTCAGCAGACTGAAGCAAGGGCTTCACATTTTGGGAGAGAGATCAGCACATCAGCATTACCCTATGATTGTTTCTAGCTCACTGTGCTTACATTCATCATCTCTGGGTTATGTTTACTTTTTGGTACTGTTTACTTCTTCCCCTTAATATCATCATTTAACAATTAAGCTATGCCATACTTACATGTGCAAAATATTGCCTTGCTACACATGAACAGACCTTGTATTTGTTGCCTTCATCCTTCAACAAATGCAAGATTTATGAAAGCACTTCTTGTTTGGTCCACATGAATTCTGCCCCAGCTGAACATTCTTTTTATGCTTTTTCATGTTTGGCATGAGTCACATTATATTATGTTAAAAAACTTTTGGCTTCATTTCATAAGATAGAAGCAGAAAGGCTCATAGTAAATTGATTTATGATCTGTAAAAATACTTTATAAAATGTAAAAGCCCTGTCCCTCATCTCAGTGTGGATATAAATGAGAATATATGCACCTTTATGCATGTGTGTGTACATGTATTTTGTATATATGATGTTGCCACAATGTGGCAAGTGTCCAAGACCTGAAGTTTTCCAGCTGTGATACAGTTTAGATCATTAGCCAAAATACACAGACAGCATGTATATCAATAGCACAATTGGTAGAAAAACACTTTACAATAACTGCCTCTTACTTCTGCTAATACAGAGATATTTCTTAGAAAAGCTTATCTGTGACACTACCTTTCTGAAAGAGAGACAGAGAGAGAAGGGGAGAGGGGAGAGAATACAGTACAAAGATGTCTGCAAGATATTTCACCTAAGCAAGTTGCTACAGATCTCTACTGATTCCAGCTTACAGATTTCACTAATCATTTTAGAAGAGAAAATGGTACATATTGTTAGGGTGAAATAAACATAGTGTAATTTTAAGCATATTTTTAAAACCCTTTGGCATAATGAAGAGTGGGACATCAGGGAAATAGAAGTGTCTGGTTTTTGTAAAATTCCTCCAGTTCCTACAGGGATCTTCACTGACCACAAAGGTTTAGAAGGGGAAAGAAAGTATAATGAATTCTCTCATAACTGCTCATGCTTTGTAGACATGGTTTTTTTTGTAAAGATATCTTGATTCTTAGTAGAAGGTACAATTTTTTCTTTTCGTCTAGCAGTAGCAGGACTTACTTCATAAAAAGCAAAACACAGTCTTGGCTAAAAATGAGTAGAAATAGGACTTGGGTATCTTACTTTCCCCCAAAATGTAGTGTTTACATTTATTTGCAAAGTACCTGAATGTTGTTATGTTTATCTGAGATTTATTCTGCTCAGTAGTTATAAAGTTGTTGAAAAATTGGAAGATAAATTTCTTTTTCTTCAAATTTTGAGTAGAGGTTTAAGAGCAGCGATATTGGCTTTTAAATGTAAATTTCTTTGTACCTTTTACTTAAGCAAGCTCAGTCTGTATTCCTGTCTTTCTATGCTTTACCTTTTTCAGTTTTATCACTCTAAAACTTTTTAGCAGGGGCCTGACTCTATCTTTAGTTTTACACACAAGAATGCAAAAAGTTCAAGGTTTTACAGTAGCAGCTCATTTCTTACAACAATCAGAGAATGGTCAAATGTCTGTTACAAAATATATTTTGATTATTTGAAGGAGACAAATCTGATACACTCCAACCAATACCACAAATACACCTTTGAGTAAAGCAATGTCTTTGGTATCCAAATTTAAATATTTATTATACTGTTTTATACTGTATTATATTGCAAAAATATTAGAAAGATAAACCATTCCTGGGACAGTCAAAACTCCTTAAGCCTCTAGGATTCTGAGTCTAAATTTGAGAATAACCTGTTCATAGGGACGTGCCATTGTGGTTTGTACTTAATGGCAAAAGAGCATGTAACTTTTTATCAGGCCTTTTCCCTTTCTGAATTAGGCTTTTCCATACACTAATTTTTGACAGAAATAAGTCTATAAACCCTGGAGGTGTAGGTAATTATAGTGGCAGGGTCAAGAGCCGGTATTCTGTATTTGATCTCCCAGGATGTATTGGCAATCTGAAACATAGAACCCATTAACATGGACCAGGCAGACTTCACTTCTATTACCAAAGCCTGGGCTGTCAGCTAACGAGTTGTTCACTGTTCTCCTAAGGAAGTTCTGAGTGGCCAACATAGTGGGAAACAGTAAGTGTGCAGGTATAAAGTACCATTTTTAATACAAATGCACCCACAAAGTGGACAAGTGTATGTTCACTAGGTAACCTAAAAACATGTAGATCCAAAAAAAACCCTGTTTTATTTAAAATTACATTTTTTCCATTGTTCTGGCTCTTTACATCCACTTCATAGATAATGAGTGATTTTCTCCCGAAAAATTTGTGTACATTTGTCTCAATGAACTATGACTAGGCCTGATGATGAGGATGACTGTACAAACCAATCTAAAACACCAGGAAAATTGAGTCTGTCAGAGCTAGGTCTGCTGGGTATTAAATTTGAACAATATTATACTCTGTCAACACAAACATTCTAATAAGAGCCTTGGCACAGCCACACACTCCCATCTTAATCTAACTTGTCAGGCTCATCATGAAGTGAACTGCGTGCATTTTATTTTAACTTAGCGTATTGCATGTAGAAAACAAGACCAATTCCAAGAGAGAAGCTAACAAAAAAGTAGGATAAAGCAACAGCTCAGTCACATCATTACTTGCGATGACATAGCATCCCACACACTTCCTCACCCACTGCTTGCAAGGACAGGTAATAAACTTAAGATGATAGAAAAAGCCAGGTAGGATTCTGCTCAGGTAATTGCATTTACGCAGGGTTAAAGCTCCTGTAGGCCTCTGTGTGAGTTCTACAAGCTACATCCACAGACTCCATAGAGATTATTTCAGTGAGTATATACCATGAAGTTTTATTCACTACTCATTTTCTGACAGTAATGTTATGGATAATTCACACTAAACTCTAGAAATTGTTTAACCATGTAAGACAGGATTTATGTGCCCTAACTTGGGCATGCATATCACAGACATGGAAGTGTGACATCTACTGTCTCCATTATAGTTCATGAAGAAAAATAAGAACTTCTAGGACATTATTTCAGAGAGAAGTGTGCCCAAAACATGTTTCCCCTTCAGCCTACTCTTGAAGGTCTTCATTCCTACAATACCTTTGAGTGGTATAAAAGTGCATTCAGCAGTAGGGCACAAAGATGCTGGAGGCAATGTTCACAAAGGTATTTAGAAAACTGTTGCTAATTAGGTACCTAATTTCTTCTGAAATTCGCAGACAGATTGTGTTTGCCTAAGGTTAAGCTGTAAACCATAATCACCTTGTAATACCAGGCTTCATCAGCTTACATGTGATCACACAGGAAATTCTTAACAGAGCAGGGAAGCAACATGAATTATGCAAGTTTAGACCAACACTACAGCTACCAGGTCATTTGTCCTCTACACTATCTCTCAGCTTTGTCTAGCTTGTACTCCTTCCTTACTGTTTACTTGGCTAGTTCCTGTGTCGCCTTGTCTCACTGGACTCAGTGCTGATGAGAAATGGCCTTATACGTTATCCTTAACAATATCGCTCCTACTGCAAACAAGTTATTTGAAAAGTAGTATAGATATTCCCAAAGAAGATTAGTAGAGCCTCCTTCCAGCAGGCTGGCAGGTTGTCCTTTGTTTCCTAGTTTTTCTTCCCTGGCACCATTATCCTCCTTGCTGAATTCAGATACTCTAGAATTATCAACACTCATGAGCATGATCAGATGGCAACTCCTCACCTAAAAATTCTGAGACATGAAACATTCAGGTAAATCTCACAAATTATTTAAAAACTAAATAGCTTGGTCAATTTTAAAAGATATGCAACTGGTGTATGAACTGTCTGTTCCCAAAGCTCCCACTTATATCCTGTTATCAGCCTGTTATCTGCTCTGAGGAGAAATCAGGGAATCAAGGACTAACTAACACGATAGCCGTCAGCTTTCTCCGTGTTCCAAGACTGCTAAAATTGTACATCAGATGGGACAGCTCTAGTTTAGAAGCTGAATGTGATAGTGCAACAAACAAATATGTCCATCTTCTGACTAAACCTTATTTGCTCCAAAATATGGTGTGATGCTAGCACAGCTACATGCCTCCTGAAGCAGCCGGCTTGTGTTGGACATGCAATGTGGGTAAAACTTTCCTGCATTTACGCATATCCACCAGTTAGCACCTTTCCATGGGCTAATCATGCCTTTGTGTCAATCCAACTGGCTGGTGGCCTGCAGAGCTGCAGGGATGTGAGGGTTCAGGTCTGACAGACCTGATGCCCTTCCCAAAAAGTGGGAGGAAGAGAAGTCTCAGCCATACTACCTACTGCTCACATGGAGAGTCAGAGAGCCAGTAGCTCATGAAAGAGACAAAACTGTCTCTCACTTCTCTTTGTGGCCAACTGAATATTTAGTTGCTCAGAAAATAACAAATACCAATATGTAGAGACTCTGTGACAACAATAATGTGTGCAGAGACTTCAGGCACATCTATACAGCAAAGGTGAGAGACTCTGAAATGGAAAACATTTTGAAACATAAGCAGTTATTTGGACTCCAAGCATTGGCTTAGTGACTGTCGATACATTTCTATATCCTGGATATTCAGAGATAAACAATTCCTGTTTTCCTAAAAGGATTATCCATTCTGTCACAAAATACACCAAACAGCTGATTACCCTTTAAACCGTGTGGATGCTTTCCCTGTTCTACAAGAATAACTCTTTGAAATTAGCTATAATAACATTATAAAAGCACACAGTATTCTATAATTAACTGCTAATAGGTAGCTACCTGATCTGAAAAGGTTTAATAGATTTAATTAAACTACTTAAACATTTACACTGCTCTAATCAAGCGTTGGGAAATGAGTATGATACCTGGTTTTATGATTAATTTATAAAACTCTTTCATGAATTTAAACAGCCTTTTGGTTGAAAGCTAGTTATTCATTAATAAGTGATAAAGGTGAATGCTTGCATATCTTATTCCTTAGGAAATGAGTGTGGTTTCCTTACAGACGTTTACAATGACTAGAAAAGTTCCTGCCTGGCAAGAGTTTTACAGACACTGACAGAGTTAAGCCCTCAGATTTCTATCTTAGTTTAACCTGTTGCTTGTGTGTTAAAGATGAAGTGAGGAAGCACAGCTGTTTATTTTCATTTATTCCAACAGGTCACTGCTTTACCACATGCAAGCAAAGCAACCAAATATTTTTTTAACCACGACAAGTGGCAATATGTTGTTCACAACGCTATGGGACTTGGTTAAAATTCATTTAATATCATGAATAAAATAGCCGATTTCCATTTGCGTTTCATCTGTCCACTGGAGAAGCAACTCTGCTGCCACCTGGAACTAAAGGGCTGAAAAAAAAGAGGTGACACCCCACCAGAAGAACACTTCATGGCACAAAGCACAAGTAACATGAGAGATGGGTGAGTTTGGAAGTATCATCGGATGTTCTTTTGTGGAGATTTATGTGGGAACAAAAGTAAGGCAAGAAGTCCCCAGTGAGGGTAGGAGAAAAAGGTATCAGACACTGATGTGCTTCTGTCATGGTTCTGAGAAAAGTTAGCTGGGAGCTGCTTCCTGCCCTTGTGAGATTAGCAAAACACCCACTCCCTGTTCCTGGAATCCTGCTGTGTCCCTAATGGAAACTATGTAATCAAAGTTTCAAAAAGCCCACAGAATTTTCTGCTCCAAAGTGGCTCAGTCAACAGCATGATGTTGTGGGGCATGAGTTCAGGCAGAATTCAAGACAGGTCTTTAAGCAATCATTTCTGTGCAGCCTCTAGCTCCACAAGACTCCAGCTGCTGACTGCCTGAACATATTCACCCTGTATTTACTCTTTATTTCTTATCCTGCAAGCATCCACAATTAGGTAACTGTTAAAAACAGTTACCCAGGAAACTGGGGAAGATGGATTTTAGATTTATTCTGGAAGCTCCTCAGTTTTACTTACTTACTCAGTGTAACAAAAGTGGAAATGGCATGGGAAGAATCTCTGCAGTACATTGGAAGGGAGCGTTTTGGAATTGGGGCAATAGTAACATGCAGACTTTCTTTTATGAAAGAGCAGTCATACAGATCAACGACACAGTTTGAAGTCAAGATTGATTTTGGCCTATTAAAAAATAAATAAGGGGATGTAGGCCTTTATTATTGCTTCTTTCTTTTAATTTTGCTAAATTCATTTGAATCACAGCAAATATCAAAATGAATGTGAAACATACACACACAAAACTCTTCCCTGTGCTTAAGTCTCTGTATTGCCAAGTAAACTCTACAATGAGAGTTTCAAGATATCTCTACTTTTAAACTGTAGTGTTTTACACTTATGTATTTTATTTGTCAATATTTTTGTTGTATTATGTACCTCAACAGCACCTAAGAACACAGTCATATTATACTAGGCACTGTTACAGAGATGCAATAAAACAAGACGCTCTGTTGCTAAACCTGAGGATCTGATGCCTGAACATATACCACACCTTCACCGACCAATTGAAGATTAACTTGTCTCAGGACTGGGTTGTGACACAGCAGAACTTCTGAAGAACTGAATGAAAAATATCACCTAAATGAAAAGCTAAAAAATGACTGAACATTCCGAATTAATCTCTATACCCTACATTTGTCTTTAGGTAGAACTGTGCAGTGTGTGTGGTCTTGGCAGGCTTTGATGGGTTTACTAGGGGGTTACTGTTAGATGGAGCGTATGATGGAAAGACTTCAAATATGCATTTTAAAACCTATGTGTCAAATGAAAAGAAGAGTCTGTAAAATTAGATGACATAATCAAATATTTTATATGGATGAAGAAAGATATGTCTATCTGTCAGGTGCTTTGGAACTATATTGTTTTATATTAGTAATGTAAGTGTATTTTGTGCTGCAGTGCTAAATATAAACCAGGCATTGCACAGGCTGTTACGCAAACATCCCCATTCAGCTTTGCCAGCAAATGTCATCAGTGACCCCACAACACCCCAGGCCTAGGGCCTCTCTTACACAGAGAATGCCAATTGTACTGAACTCTGGGAGCACTTATACTGTGGAAAACAGAGGCTAAAGCAAGACCCACCAAACTTATTTTCACTTGAGATCAAAGCCAGAATGTGAGTTCAACTCCCCAGACATCAAAGACCAGCACAGAAGCCCACTGTGCCACTTCGACCTGAAATTATGTCCTTATTATGTACAGTGGGACATTTACAGCTTTTATCTCAAAATGCAATGCAAGAAATTCAGTTAGCTATAACAATACATCAATGTAAATAATAATAATAATAATAGTAGTAGTAGTAATCGTCATCATCACCATCATCTGGACTTGATCAATAAGAACACTGCTAATTAAAAGACTTGTTTCTAGTCTGCCAAGATTTTATGTTAAGTGGACTATGAAAACAACTGAGTAAAAAGACCTTATCCACAGACAAGTAAATCAGTATATTTTTCTTTCTAATACAATTTGATGACGCTCTAATTAACTTAAGCATTTTGTGGGTTTACCATGTTTTGTATACAGAGACCTCAGATCTGGCTTCTAGAAAAACTTATCTTACTAAACTGAAGATTATAAACCACTGGGGTTCTGTTTCCACACTCTTTGAGATCACCATAAAGACCACCTGCTGTTCCAGGCAGGTGGGGAAACAGAAGACAGTTCCATTGATGTGGGCAAGTTAACTCTTGTTCAATATTCACATTTTCTTGTGAGTATATTGATATCAACCAGTGTGAAGACTTCATTAGTGCCACCAAGGCAGGCACCAGTGTTAGATCTACAACACTTTGTTCTCCAGTAATGAAACAGAGAAGAGATGATTTAGCCAGTTGATTTCTTAAGTTGGAGGAATGACTATAACATACATGGAACCAGATGATGCATATGCACAAATCAGGCATTTGCCCAACTCTGTTGACAACAGCAAAGTGCTGATGTCACTCTGTTATGTGGCAGAAAAGAAGTGTAGACCATACATTTTCAGCTAGTCCGGGAGTATTTTTTTTTTTAATTTTGTTTGGGACTCCATGTGAAAAATTTTTGTAGAGGTGTATACATTTAACTAGAGGATCATAAATCATAGAATATCAGGGGTTGGAAGGGACGTCTAGAAAGCATCTAGTCCAACTCCCCCTGCTAAAGCAGGATAGCCTAGAGCACATCACACAGGACTGCATCCAGGCAGGTTTTGAAAGTCTCCAAAGAGGGAGAGTTTTCAACCTACCTGCGCAGCCTGTACCAGTGCTCTGTCTCCCTCACAGTCAAGTTCTTCCTCATATCTAAATGAAACTTCCTGTGTGCCAGCTTGTGCCTCTTCCCCCTTGTCCTATCATTGAGCACTACTGAAAAGAGTCCAGCTCCAGTTTCCCTGTACCCACCCTTTAGATATTTATAGACATTGATAAGGTCTCCTCTCAGCCTTCTCTTCTCCAGCCTACATAGTCCCAGCTCCCTCAATCTTTCCTTGTAAGAGAAATGCTCCAGTCTCCCAATCATCTTCATTGCCCTCTGCTGGATTCTCTCTAGTAGCTCCCTGAATATCTTGAACTGAGGAGCCCAGAACTGGACACAGTATTCCAGATGTGGTCTCACCAGGGCAGAATAGAGGGGGAGGATGACTTCCTTTGACCTACTTGCCACACTCTTCTTAATGTACCCCAGAATACCATTTGCCTTCCTGACAATGAGGGCACATTGCTGGTTCAGTGAACAACTTGAGCTTCCTGCTGTGGAAACAAGGGTGTACGGGGCGGACAATGTGTATAGCACCTGCCTGGGTCCAACAAGAGTTGGAAGTGCTCCAAGACCTTGAGGCTTGATTCTAATGATACATGATTGTCTATCCCATCCACAAGGGCTTTAACTTGTTAACTGTACAAGAATTGTGAAACATCAGGCAAAATGGAACTAGTGCACCTGGAATGCTTTAAAAACCCATAGTCCAGAGTCCATACACTAACTGGCATCTTTAATTCTGGAAAAGCTACAAAACAGAGGGCATAGTAAGCACAAATAAATACATTTACAGTCTTTCTTTTGATCATCATAAATGTGTGCTACAACATGCCAACGTCTTTTCGGACATTGTAGGTTGCTGGTACAAGGGGTTACTTTATATCTCATGTTCACTCTTGTTGCCTTGTGTTCAACTGGCTCATAGGTATTGGTGGCAGTACATTGACCAGTGACCCTTTTCTCTGGAGCCAGGTTTGAACCAAGATCATAAATTAATGTTATCAGCTCAGCTTTTGAACATGTGGATGCACAATCCACTGTGATAAACAGTTGTAGCTAATAAAAAAGTAGGACTAAATAAGTATAGAAACCTAATTACCCCTTGAGACCATAGGAGTCTGGACTCCCAAGCTGTGAGAGACTTACATTTGCAAGTGGCAGGCAATAAGTCACTGATCACATTATTCCCACCCACAATGAACATATTTATATATTAAGAAAAACTATTTGAGCATTTTGCTATATGAATGTATAAATATAGAAGGAAACAGTATCTATAATATATTCAAAACTACTAGAATTTCAGAAAGAAATTATTCAGCCTCAATTTTGGCATTAGTCTGTTTCTATTATTGTATTTTATTAAATTTTTATGTTGTAATATCCTTAGAAAACTAAATATTTATAAGAAAGTGCCAGTGAATTAAGACTCCACACAGAATTTCATTAAAAACCTTTGTGTTTTTCCTGTCCTATAAAAATAAATAACCATTTCTTTAATTGGCTAAACCATGGTCATTCTGAATAAGAGTACAATTCATCATCCATCCAAGTCGCTCTCTAACAATACTCTTTGTCTCTCTGACATAAGGCTACATTCATTGCTTTTTGAAAATTTCCACTTTTAAATGCCTGTAGAACTAAAAATATGTACTGAAAATACTTGCGCTGTTTCTTCCATATTTAAGAATAATGAGATTTAATTTCAAAATAGCTGTTTAATAACTGTGAAGTTACAAATACTAAGCCTGAAGGCAGGAGTTTTAGAAGGTAAGGGTCAGTGTGAACAAAGTTGTGCAGCTGAATCTGCCCTAGGCTCCAGAAGACCAATGGCATCCTGGGGTACATTAGAAGGCGAGTGGCTAGTAGGCTGAGAGAGGTCCTTCTCCCCCTCTGCTCTGCCCTGGTAAGGCCACATCTGGAATATTGTGACAGTTCTGGGCCCCTCGGCTCAAGAGAGACAGGGAACTGCTTGAGAGAGCCCAGCGCAGAGCCACAAAAATGATGAAGGGAGTGGAACATCTCCCTTATGAGGAAAGGCTGAAGGAGCTGGGTCTCTTTAGCTTGGAGAAGAGGAAGCTGAGGGGTGACCCCATTGTTTATAAAGATGTAAAGGGTGAGTGTCAAGAAGACAGAGCCAGGCTCTTCTCAGTGATGTCCAATGACAGGACAAGGGGCAACAAGTGTAAGCTGGAGCATAGGAGATTCCACAAAAACATTAGGAAAAACTTTTTCAGTGTGAGGGTGACAGAGCACTGGCACAGGCTGCCCAGGGAGGTTGTGGAGTTTCCTTCTCTGGAGACATTCAAAATCCACCTGGACATGTTCCTGTGTGACCTACTGTAGGTGATCCTGCTCTGGCAGGGGGGCTGGACTAGATGATCCTTCAAGATCCCTTCCAACACCTGACATTTTGTGATTCTGTGATTTAAGGCACTGCCACTGCTGGTCACGGCTCTCCTGAGTACAGCTAGCATAGCCCCCACAGATGTTCAAGGTAAATTAGAGGAGCAACTGTGTTTCCTGAGGAAAGGGGCAGCCTCTCAGATCCTTGTTGACACTGGTTTTGGAGTAGTGGTAAGGAGCAGGAACTGGTCTTGCAAACAGTTGTAACATAGCGTGGTGTTTCTTCCCATTTCAGTGGAAGGCAGTTCAAGGCAGTCATCACCAATTCGTATGGCTCAGAAATAGAACACAAAAAAGTTTACATGTGTAAAACCAAGTCCTGTATCTGCAGCTGACAGCAGGTAAGGAAAACCAGAGACAGATAAATTGTACCAAAGTCAGCTGTGCATACCAGCTAGTAATTTCCCTTTATTACATTGTTTGGTGACAGTAATACACAATATAGACAAGAGTGCCAGAACCTCAGATAGAATAAACACAGTGGCACAACAACAGACTAGCTGTGGTCAGACCAGCTTTGCTGACTCAAAATCCATGATGCGTTGTAGCTTTATGCCAAATAGCCCCAGAATAGTTCTTTTTCAACACCATTTTAAAGTGAGTGGAAAAATCCTTGGTGGTCATAATGGCTGCACCTTCAACAAATGAAAGCAAAAAGTTATTTTAATCTCTCATGTTAATCCTTCATTCAGCTTTGCTTTCTGTCTAAGTAATATTTTTTTAACATTTGTGCCAGTGGAAGCCTTGCCAATACTTTCACAGCATGTTGATAGGTTTTGCCAATATTATATTAAGAAGGACATCTAAGAAATGCAAACATTTAGTAGACTTTTATGAAAAGTGATGTCTGTCCAGTATCTCATACCACTGGACAAAAAAGAAAACAAACTAAGAACTAGACCTCTGGAATACATTCATATTTGATATGACAAAGAGACTCACTCTTTGTCCTGTGAAATAATGAATACATAATATCATTATTTGCTTCCAGTTACCCAAATATACTAACATAGTCTCACACTGTCCTCATTATGAAGCACTAATAGTCTACAAAACAAAAACAAAGATACATGACCATAGAGAAAAAAAGTAAAGGAAGAAAAAGGATGGGTGATGATACTCAGGTCAGAAGACTAGCCAGGTCAGTAAATATATGTAGCGAATTCATCAGGGTTTTTCCTTCTCTTTACTGCATAACTGTGGACTAATTTAGAACCAATTGAAAGCTGATATGTTCTTAACCACTTTTCCAGAGAAACAGAGTTATGCATAAGCAGTCATAATGTACTCAGAGGCAATTCAAGTCGGCAAAGAACAAAAAAATATAGCATAATTCTGATGCTTAGTAAATCCCAGAATTGCAATTTCTCCATGAAAAAAAAAGGGGCTTGGGCTCTAAGCTAGGCTGAATGGTAATGCCTGGGAGATACGAATCCCTTGAAATCCTAAAGGCTCAGCCTCTGAAGCAAGGCAGAGGAATGGAAGGGCTTCATCTGACCCTTGTTCTACCAGCATCTCACTCAAAACAGTTTAGTTGGATACAATGGCTTGATTTTTACGAAGAAGCCAGTTATATGACAAAATTAATTTCATCATATTGTTCATGCTTTCAAAAAAAATCTGGGAAAAGACAGGACTAAAATGTGAAGTTTAAGGCTTAATACTTCCTTCCGGATTTTCAAAAGCATTAACCAAAACAAATGATTCTAAATGGGTAACTTGCTTCTAATATTTGTGGCCGGTTCTGGGCCCCTCAGTTCAAGAAGGACAGGGAATTGCTGGAGAGAGTTCAGCACGGAGCAACTAAGATGATTAAGGGAGTGGAACATCTTCCTTATGAGGAAAGGCTGAGGGAGCTGGGTCTCTTTAGTTTGGAGAAGAGGAGACTAAGGTGTGACCTTATTAGTGTTTATAAACATATAAAGGGGCAGTGTCATGAGGATGGAGCCAGGCTCTTCTCGGTGGCAAACAATGATAGGACAAGGGGTAATGGAATCAAGCTGGAACACAAGAGGTTCCACTTAAATTTGAGAAGAAAATTCTTCTCAGTGAGGGTGACAGAACACTGGAACAAGCTGCCCAGGGAGGTTGTGGAGTCTCCTTCTCTGGAGACAGTCAAAACCTGCCTGGATGCCTTCCTATGTAACATCATCTAGGTGTTCCTGCTCTGGCAGGAGGATTGGACTACATGATCTTTTGAGGTCCCTTCCAATCCCTAGCATACTGTGATACTGTGATTTACAGCAAATGGCATAAAAACACTTGGTTGAAAAAATATAGCAATGAGATGATGAATGGAGACACTGGCAGAAAAGACATGCATTTAGAAGCTCAGAATCACTTAAGAGACTCTTAAGTGTTGCGAGAAAGGGCCCTGCAACAGAAGACAGGCAGTTTGTGTTTTGTTGCTAGCGGAAGGTAGTATAAAGGTGTCAAAATGTTTTATTACTAGGAGAAGGCAATACAAAGGTGTAAAAATGTATTAGGGGGTAAGTTCTGCATAACAGTGCCATCTTAAATGGCTGTAAATTGAATGTTTCAGAGTTGCAATGCCTAAATCTTAAGATTTGTTTCCACATGGATGAAAAGGAATATTAGATCTGAAGCTCTGGAAAGAAGGTTGAGGTTAACACAATCCCCACCTTACAGACATCAGGCCCAGAAAGGATAGCAATGATATCATGCAAAGGTAACACAGAAAACTGGAGAGGTATGATTGACAATTGCATTTCAGGCTTTCTGAATTTGCCCTGGTATTGAGTAGCACTGAGAAGAGTGGAAAAGAATTTGAATTTAACTTGGAGGGGAGGACAAAAACGGTGAGTCATTGGCACTCCAGTCATTAGCTGGAGTTGTGTTTGTAAAGAAGACGTACAGGAGGGAAAGATACAAGTAGGATTCAGGTATGAGTCCTGCAAAACCTCAGAGAAACTTGGGAGGGGAGATTGCACACTCCCCGTGGAAACAGTAGCATCAAATGTTCTTTGTACATATTGTAACTTGTGTTTGAAAATTCAAACTTTTATTTAAAGAAATGCAATGAAACATGGCTGAATATAAGTAAGCTCTATTACGTAGTGACAGGAAGATGATTCCCAAGAGCTAAAGGATGGATCTTAATGAATAAATTTGCTGCAGTATTTAGATCAGGCTGTGACCAACAAGGCAATCACTGCTGCTACACACTCGTGATATTTAGTATTATACAGGTGCTTTTCTCTTGGGCTCTCATTTCATACCTTCTGCTGTCTCACCATCTCTTAAGTATGTTCTTGCTTCTTCCACTAAATTTAATATAGCATGGTAACACTCCAAACTAAGTTTAGACAAAGACTGTACAACTCCTTTAAATTTAAGAACTCTCTTAAATTCAAGAACTTCACAGCAGAAAGTAATACAGAATTTATACTCGACTCTGTAAGATAAACAGAAAATTATAAGCCATGGTCAAAGAACGTTTACAAAAATCTATGATAGTTCTATAAATTATACTAGTTTTATCCTTGTTTAATTCTAGGATAATTCTTTAATATTTTGTTCTTCCCATGATGAGATTTCCCTATTCATATTAACACATTTCCTCCTCCTACGTGCAAAATTTATTTTGCAAATGACAGACTACGCTGAGTATGGTGTGACTCTTTTACTGAGATCTCACGGTCAGTTGACCTAGAATGGAAAAATCAGTTTGCACTGAAAAATATAATAAGAATAGCACATCTATAATCACTGTTAAATACTGTAATTATTTAACAAGCTTTCTATGTACCAGTAACCGGTCAATTACAGCATCTCTAGTTGTAGGAACAGCTGGAATAGCAATTCTCAGGCTGCCCTCTACTGTTCAAGATTAGAAAGACAAGACGTTTTGCAGGGCTGTAAATGTTAATTCTGGGACTAGACTAGGAAAACAAAGGCTTCCACAGAAGATTTGTACCTCTCTATTTTTATTTTTTTTAGAACCATTAATTTTAAAAGTTAACACCAGAGAAATAGAAACTTTCTGAAGAGGAGTTCATGAAGGAGCAAATGCAGAAATTTCAGAAATGTTACTTGATTTCTATGAGATTGTAAAACTCTTACTTTTCATAGCGACCTACCAGCTATAGGAATAAATCCTGCAGTTGTAATACAATTTCCTATTCAAGTTAATGCCACAAATCTAATTCTTAGAAATTCAAACACTCAGCTGAAATTCCTGGCTTGGAGAATTTGACCTGGGAATGCGACAAGAAATATTGACTTTTCTTCATTTACATCTACTTCATAGATGTACTGATATTTGTTATCATATATATCAATTTCAAAAATCCAGGGGTTGTGCTACCCGAATAATTGAACTAAACTGAATAAAGGTGCTTCTTGAGCCTCAGCACAGTTCAGTACTAAAGCTCTTGAAGGGTGGCCCTGGAATGAAAAGCATTTCCAGAAATCAAGGGAAATATTTATTGCACTGGGGAAAGGCCCTCTGTCCTAAATTAATAAAATTGCCTCTTACCAATCAAAATGATCATATTTATCCCTTGTATAGGGTTTTTTTCCACTAGCCTGTCTCAAAATAGTAGGCACAAAAGCCAGCTGTACTGTTACAGCAAACACCCAGACTCCAGAATAACTTTGAGAAAGTAGGTGGGTAATGGCAGCCCAAAAGAGCTTCGCAGAGATTTTCTGCTTGCCTGGTCTGTCAACTGATCTTTAATGTTTCAAACAAGGTCAAATCAAATTTATCTGGGCCAGAATGAAGCAAAGAGACTGGATGTGTGTGATTTAACTTGAGCAGAAGGGTAGGTAAGTTCATTGGTTGGCAGTGGCAGTGGCAGGCCCAGTTGATGGCCCAGCAGAGTGACTGTAGATCTTCGGAACATAGAATCATAGAATCATAGAATCATTAAGGTTGGAAAAGATGTCTAAGATCATCTAGTCCAACTGTCCACCCGATACTACCATGACCACTAAACTATATCCCAAATTGCCACATCTACATGTTTTTCGAACACCTCTAGGGATGGCAACTCTACCACTTCCCTGGGTAGCCTGCTCCAATGCCTCGTTGCTCTTTCAGTATCTTCCTTCTGGGCAGGTGAAGAAGGTCCCAAATAAATCATAGAATCATAGAATGGTTTGGGTTGGAAGGGGCCTTAAAGATCATTTAGTTCCAACCCCTCTACAAAAGAAGGTCTCTGGTTCAGTAACGCTCATGGGAAAATCCAGTGCTGTTTTTTTCAAATGCTTTATATGGGCATGGTGATTTGCTGATTATATTGTTTGTTTCTTTCCCTCACAAAAATATAAAATTGTCAAAGTTTTTTTCGTTTCCTTTTAGAGAAGAAGAAACAACAGGGGTTCTAGTGTTCATTGGAAATGGAGGACTAGTGGGAAAAGCTTTTGGGTGATTTTGGGTCTTTCAGATCTGTTGGGTGGAACTACTAAACAAAACACATTTCTTCAAAAGAGTTTAATTGTATTTAGGATGCTATGAAAAAAACAGATTATTGCCACATGGCATGACTAAGGATTATGGTGGGGAGGCCAGAGGAATCTTGAATGTCTCTCATGCATTTTCTTCATCAGACTCCCTTAGGTTTATTACACAGCTTTACGTTTCTTTTATTTGTTCTGCATGCCCTTTGGATGTCTTTGTTACTCCAAATTATAGCTACATCTTGTGACCTTAGCTTGAGCTTAGCATAGTTTTTGTCTAGGACTGTGTATATTTAAGGTCACTACCAATTAACTTCAATATAACATTGAATTCACATAATAAATTCAAGAGAATGTCGTGTGTGGAGAGCTTTCACTGCATTTAGGGAGAAGATTTTCTGCCTCTGAAAAAACATTCTGAATGGACCCAGATGTGCAAGAACAACACTCAGTGACTACACAGAACAGGTTCTGGGGTCCTTTGATCTTAGCCTCCCCATCTTTTCCAAACATCTTCAAAGGGCTCTTTCTGAAAAGAAAAGTTCACCCATCCTTATTTGCTGACAGACTGAACAGGAAGGGCACGTGCAAGCTCTTTTTATTTTATTGTTTGATTTATTTTAAAAGTAAATGCAAAAGGTCTGATATATGTGACACAGGGATCCAAGGACTTCTCAACTTACAGCTCAGTTCTGTATCATCACAAATTCAGAGTAAATAACTACAGCCATACGCAGTGATTGAGTCATAGTGCAAAAGTGAATGTTTTTTCTGTCTACACACTAGTCTAACACAACAAAATTCCAGCATGGTTAAATCCTGCCCAAAGTGACCCTGGCACTTACAAAAAGGTAAAATAAAGACAGATCTTGGAATATAACGAAGTTCTTATTCTTTGGAATTAGTAGTATCTCCAACTTCTATTCAGACTGCTGGAAAATCTGAAGGAAAAAGTGTAAATAGGTGGCTTCTTTAGTATTATTTACAGACTGACTGATTCAGACCTCTCAGACAACACTGTAAATATTCTTTAAGTCTAATAAGTAGATAAGAAAACAATGGATCTAGACAATTTTCCCCAAACTGACAGAGTAGAAATCATTAGCAAGACTGAAGTATGGTGCAGTGCCTGACCATTCAGAACCACTGTATGAACTTCTTTAAAACAGTTCAAAGTGGATATGGTCATATATTTCAAGGTAGTTCAGAGACTATTATTTCATGAATACTTAAAATTGCATCGGATTCTGCCACACCAGAATCCTTGAAATGTTAGAGTTATTATTCCAGCTGATGCTCTGTGTTTTCAATTGTTTTACAAATGAGAAGACAGGCACTTCTGCATCTTCCAGGATGAAGACAGAGAAGAACAGCTTCTAAATGTGCCTCAGAGATATTGCAAAACAGGTTACAGCCATCAAATTATGTTACCCTTCTGATTCTCAGAAGAAAAAAAAACCAACATCATGACAATGGCAACTCTCAGATATAAATTTGTGGAAGTTCAAGCTTTGTAAGAGAGTATATCCCACAGGTTTGTGAAGTTTCTATATATCGGGACTTCTGAAATGGAACTTACATACCTAAACACAAACTAAAGTGGATGTCCTCATCATCTGTCCAACAGTTGTGAGACCACATCTGGGGTACTGTGTCTGGTTTGGGGCTCCTCAGTAGAAGAAGGATACTGACACAAGTCCAGTGAGGGCCACTAAAACAGCCAATAAGCTGGAGAACATCGTGTGAAGAGAGGCTGACAAAGCTAGGCCTGTGCAGCCTTAAGAGAAGATTAAGTGAAGAACTTACTGCTGTCTACAAGATTAGAGGATCTGTACAACAGAGACAGGGCCAGACTCTTGTAAACGCAGTCATACAAAGAGAGGCAAGACATACAAATTGCAAAGACATAGAAAATTGTGATTAGATATCAGAAAACTTTACTGTCCATTAAGTATCGGAATAGGTCAGCCAGATAGACCGTAGAATCACCATCGTTGCAGATACTGCCCTGAGTGACGTGCTTTGAGCAAGGGATCAGACTAGATGACCTCTGGAGGTCCCTGCTGACTTAAATTGTTGTATGATTCTGTGATTCAGTGAGTGATGTTATTTACACTGTTACTGTCTGAGAAAATGGGTGTATTTCTGTGGATTTAAAACCAAATAGGCTAGAAAAGTACGTTGACTGTAAGACTTCCGCTCTCCGGTAAGAGCTCTAATTGCTTTTCTATTACATAGAAGTCAGGAAACACAATCTCTACTCTCTGTTCTATAATAAATTAAGCACTACTCTGTCAAAGAACAGATATATAATCTAGGAAGAGAACTTCATATTCTGGCTCTGAAATGGACAAAAATTTCTATCCATAGCCCTTTTAAAAGTCTACACAAGTTCTACAAATCAATGATTCCTTAAAACTCAAGATTTCTTGACAATACTTTAGAATTTCAAACTCTCCAGTGCCTTGCATGAGGATACACGGTGGTTCTGGATTTCAGTTACTGCAATTCGCCTTCTTTGTCTAAAAGCTGATGTTCTGGACAGAACATAGAAGTCTTCATGTTGTTTAATTACTAGCAAATGTCCTTGCACATTTCTTTTTTCATGCCAAAGAGCACTTTCTCAGATAGCATCTGAGAACAGTTTAAGAATAGCATAGGGTGTAGGAGAAAGAACATTTAACTGCATGGATATGAATTGACAAATTCCCTAACAGCCCGTTTTAATTACATGCACAGATGCAAACAAGAATTGTAGCCCTTAGGCTCTTAGTTTCTTTCCTGGATATAACTCTTAGTCATCCAAATTACTTACCCATACAAAAAAGGAGTAAAACATGATGGACTAGATTTTGAATGGTTTTATCCATCCCTTTACTTTAACCTGGACTTAGAAGAAACTTGTCAAATTCTCTAAGAATACCACAGCAATGCAAAATGCCACAGTAAAGTACTTATACCATACAAACATTGGAAAGATCCCAATGAAATGTCCAGTACAGACAACAGGAAGACTCCTACTGACATTATTAGACACTGGATTAAGTTTAAAAAAAACTGAGACAAGATAAAAACTAACTAACTATACACATGGAATTCAAGAAATATAATTCAGGCATAAAGAAACCAGTGATAATACTAAAAGCATGCAGCTAGCTAGGAAGCTAGTCAAAGGCACAGGAGTAGAAATTCCTCAACAAAACCTTAGTTGAGAGCCAAAGAATGTGGATTTATTTCACTAATGATGACAAGTTCAAGGCATCTACACAAAAATAAGATGAGTGCTGAAAGATCAACCGACACAGGCTATGCACTTCATCTGAAGAGTGCAGATACTGTTCTTACAGGAGGATAGAATCATTCAGAGCACAAAGTTATTACAGACAGAACAATGATTGCTGTAATGAAATGATGTACAACAGGTCAGAGGCATACAAAAGCTGCTTCTTTCAGGGGGATACTTAAAGGCTTTTTCTGTTTTAGAGCTGATAATGAAATTGTCTATATCAAGAAACATCTCAGAATCCCTAAGTACAGTATTACTATGTATTTTATCAGTTCCTTCACCATGAAAGAGAGGAATGCTACAGATAGGCACAAGAAGTTCCCCTTGCATGGGTTTATTTTCAACACAACAACACTCATCAATATCTCCCTCACTGCACATAGATGGTGATCAACTTTCTATATTTACAAACTGTATTACTTAGGTTCCCTGGGAGACTGAAGTGTTTCCAGTTGGAAACATAGGAAATTGCACAAATTCAAGATAAAAATAAGCACTATTATATACTAAATATCCATTTATAAACTGCTGAATGGCCTCAGCATTCCATCTGGCCCTCCAAACCAGTGCCTGCTATGGGACATTTGAACTCCGAGACATGAAAAAGAAGTGTTGCGATGGGAGTAAGAAAGAGTTCTACTTGTTGACAAGAGCTTTGGCTTTCATTCCGGAGAAGAAAATGTAGCTGTATCTGAAAACGTTCTTAAGGTTTAAATGGGCTTAAGTAGTTATAAGGAATTAAAATTATTAAAGGACTCTGTAAACCAAAAATACCAGGAAGTAAACCAACTTGAAGATCTAGTTCTTAAAGGCAAGTTACATTGGTTTAATGAAATGGGATCTTAAAAGGCAACTTTAGCATCATTATTTTTGTTTAAGAATGGTTTCTTTGGCTTTAGGTTCAGATGTTTCTTAACTCTAAATTAAACTGATTTCTCCTGGAGGCATGATTTAATGCTACAAACTCCTAGGAAATTTCCAAACATATACAAAACAACCCACAGCCAAAACACTATTTATGGATCTTCCAGTTTGATATAGTTCTGTTTTTATTCAGATCTTCTACTGAGCATGACTTCTCCTACCATTTCCACTCTACTTTGTCATCCAGCAACATCCATTTACAGATATTCACTAAAGATTTTGATATTAAAACTTGCACTATGTATGTTTACAGATATCTATGTTAAAAAGGCAATCTAAACATAATCAGGGGTATTCAACCAGTGCCTTCCTTTAGGCATATTTGACTACTGGGCTACAAAAGCTTGAAGAACATTCTAGTCATTCACTGATTAGACTAGGGATGGATCAAGGATGAAAGAACGGCAATATTGTGCTCACCAAGTCTATGAAATCTTACATCGTCCCAGATCTGTAATGCTACTTACCATTTCATATTACTTAACCATTTCATATTTTTCACCTCATCCATATACTACAGAGGCCACAGAGCCTTTCTTTAGGCAGAGCTAGAGTGCCAAGCTACCAAAAAAATAATGAAAGAAATATAATGCTGAATTTATTCACAGGATGATCCTCAGATACTACACTGATGGTCACTATTATAGTAAAGTAGTCCCTCTTAGATTTTTTTTATACTTCGTGCTTCTTTAATTGAATTCTTACCTGTGCTCCAACTCTGGAGACATAAACATGTCACCCTTAAAATTATTGTGTTAGATAGTAAAATAATATGGATAAATAACTTTGTGCAGTGCTAGAAACATCAGTTCATTCACTGGATTAAGTTCTTAAGAAGCTATTTGTAAAGTATGTTTAAATCTTTTGAGGAACTACTGAAGAAATACAATGTAGTATTATTAGAAGATGTTACAACAGAATGCCGCAAAAACAAAACCTTAAATTATTTTATAAAGTTCCTTTGGTGTTACAACGGTCTTTGAAGTAGAGAATAATATTTTCTAAGAGCTGTGATTTATAGGCATACTGTTTTATTTGGATGTTTTTGTAAATCATGTGGGATTTTTTTCTGCTCTTGTAATGTGACAGCTTAACCCTTCTCTTATGTCAGAGTAAACTGAGAAAAAAATCCATATATAAAAGAAACTCTCTTAGGACTTGTAATTCACAAAGTATACATTGGCATGATGCATATCAGAAAAAAACCAACAACTGTAGGCAATTTTAAACTTACTTTCTGTTGTAAAGCTGATGACTGGAGTTTTATGACTTCATTGGAAGTAAGGTTCTTATACTTATTTGCACTAAGCTTACACTAAACAAAGCAATGTGATTAATCTAGATATCTCTAACTGAACATGATACATCTAGATCGCACAAAGAATTATCCTAGACATCATCAGCTGGATTAGCCAGGGGTATTTCCTGTACAATTAAGTGAAGTTTTCAGTGATTTTGTAAGTGTAGGGACCCAGTCCTCCTGACACTCCTCAGTCCAGAAGCAGTGAAATAAGTTTTTCTGAAATAAACACAGGTGTCTCTGTAACATGCACTGTTCCCTCTGGACATGTTTATAGCTCCTGCAACTAACTCATTTTCCTTGATCATTCCCCTTGTTTGCGAACCTTAATAGGCAACAGCAGTTAGCATTAGAACTAGATGAGATTTTAGCAGCATAGAGTTCCTGTTGCCCACAAGAAAAATAATTTGTCTCATATAGAAAATAAAGGAAAAGTGTTTCAAGAATGTGATAGTTTCTTAATTTTTTAATAAATGTTTTGATTTTTTCAGTTCAAAATGGCTTTAACTATTGGAAATCCCCATGAATTCTTAGAATTCAACTATGTCAACTTAGGGTTGGGCTTTTTTCTCAAAATGGTCATATTTTGTCCCCAAAAATGACATTTACTCACAGAGCTCTGGTAAACAAGGTATAAGCTGAACATATGCAGTGAATTATATAATAAATACATCATTTACCAGAATTAGTAAAATCTGTGATAAATCTAATGACTTTTCCAACCCCAGCTCCCTTAATTTGTAAAAGAGCAGAATACAGATGACTGAGCAAAAACTTGTTTTCATCAGTAACGTAAAACATCTTAGCCATATCTTTAAAGAATGACTTGAACATTTTCTTACCTTCTTGTGTGCACTCTTTATAATATTTTTTCTAAACTAACCTTCTTGTGTGCACTCTTTATAATATTTTTTCTGAACTATCGGAAGATCATAGCATTTCTTGTATTGAACAGGTCCCTGTATTTCTCCTGGAAGTGTGAAACAGCAACCTGTGCTGCAAAATTACCAGATTATTTGCATTTGCATTCTTTTTTGTCAAGCAGAATTCCTAGGGCCTGAAAAGAAATGATAAACCAAAACTTTGCTCTGCTGCTCTGCAAACTCAAGAAATAGCACAAAATATTTAATGGCTTACTGGTAAGTAGGTTGAGGTCACAATTTTAATGGCTATCAGTAGCAAATTAAATTAATAGAAATACAGAAAAGCCTGAAAATCTGTATTTGAAGAAAAGTTCATATAGCTACACATATGTTATCATATTTAATCAGGCACCTACAAAACCAGCTGATTATTCAAAAGTTGGGAGGTTGTGAGAGGAAAAGGTCTCTAAGTGCATTTCATGCTTTTGCCACTTTTCTGAATTCAGAATACACTAATCTGAAAAAAAAATGTCCAGACATCTAAATGGCTGGCTACATTGATGTGTGTCTGTCTCTCTGTGAAAGTTCATTGACATTATGGAGAAATATAAGAAGACTAGAATGTGCTTAGATTGCCATATTTTTCAGAATCTAGTGTAAGTTTTAAGGGTGCACCACTACGGGTTTAAGAAAAGTTGATTTTTCTTTCAAGACCTGTAAAGTACATTGGACAACACTGTACACTGAGGGCTCTCCAGCCAACTTCTGAAAACCTTAATGGTGGGAACTGAAATGTTGAAACCTTTCTGGTGATTTTATGAGTCACTGTAAAACTGTTGTGTTTTACTTCTTTAATTGTACTCTTTTTTTAATGGGTGTTTAAATAATATACACAGGTGGAATACACCACTAATAGAGATCTTCCCCTGTCTCAGTCTAAAATGTTTTCTTAACTGTCTTCTTTCCCTTTGGGGGACTAGCTACCCTCTAAAATTCACTTTTTAATGATTCTTTATGTGTTTTAAATGAGGCAACTATATTTGCATGTTCCAGTTTGATCTGTACATCTGGGATCTCTTTAATCAGTCATTTTCTTATTAGACCATGTGGAGAAAGGATAGGCTTGTTCACATTAAAAAGAACGCATATGTTTGCTTCATGAAGGGAATAAAAAGAGTCTAGGGATGTTGGAGTTAACTGCATGAGCTGGTTACTTGAGGTTTAACAATTCTTGCTATTCACGGCTGTCAGTGTTGCATGTAAGTGTTATATTCCCCGTTGTCTCCCAACTCTTTGTACTTTTTGTAAGATTAGTACTGCTCAAAGAATTATGTAAAACATGAAGCTGGTAATCAACAACCTACGTTTAAAGCAGTTTTAAAATGTGCTGAACATTCTAATCCCTTTAATTCTTCATTTGCATAACAATTTGTCTCCATATTTTCCCTAACTAATCTAAGAAAAGAAGAAAGAGAGTTTCATTTCTCATTAAAAGTTTCCATTCACTTTAACAGTAAATCTGAGCCTGGAACAATCTGTCCAAGTATTAGCTGGTGCAAAGACAGCGAGAAAACTGCCCAAATCACTCGCAAACAACTACTGTCTCAAAATATGGTCTGGACTAGAAGAATTTTGCTATTTCCTGCTCATGAATATTAGCATCTTATGCTAATAGTCTATTTTCAAAGAGCCAACAGGAAAAGGAAAGACCTGCATTCAAAGGTGAGACCACAGCATAAGAGATTTTAGCATTTTTTTCTCACAATATCAGTTTGAGGACAAAAGGGAAATAACAGAAATTTCAGCCAGCCTTCATCAGTAGGATTCCTCCTCCAAGTTGTTAAACTTCATCCCTAGATGGATGGGTGGTTAGATAGACTTTTTAACAGAAACCAAAGATCAAAGATCTAGCCAATCTCTAACTGCATGGTAAACCAAGATGAGAAACCACAGCAGCTTGATTTAACTTACCCTGCTGTCTGATCTGAAAGTCTGACAATGAGTTTGGATTGTTGGATAACAAGTTCTAGAATAACGTACTCTTTTCTGGTGTCCCATATTATGCTGCAGAAAAATAATAGTTTCAATGTAAAAAAAAATATTTTTTTACCCATGTAATGGGAAAGATCATTGCAAGTTTTACATCAGATACATGTTTTGAATGCTATTCTGCCAAACTTTACAAAGTCTGAAAAGGTAGTCTGAAAAATGTGACTTTTCCCATTTGAGTATCAAGCCATTCATAGAACTTAGAAAAGAAACCTCTTGTACCAAAATAATTACATATTTTTTTATTTCCTAAAACTAACAAGAAGAAACAGGAGGAAAAACTTTGTAACTGTTCCTTTAACCACTGTGCAAAAATGTCAAATGCTTCTCATTTAGCATGTGATACTGCCAGCTTTTTCCACTGTTAAACAAATTACCTAAGAAAAAAAGATTTCCTATGAGTAACATCTCGTTAAAGCAAGATGTCCTTGAGAAGTTCTGCTGACTTTTATAAATGAGTAAAAAAAAAAAAAAAGAAAAAAGAATAAGCAAATTACCAGAGCTAAACAGAATCCCAAGCTGGAAGAGCCAGACCCCAGCAGACCAGCAAGAGATTTGGCCTTTAAAAGTCAACATGTCAACAAGGCCTTACAAAAACCTTCGCGTGGAGCGGTCAGAGCACACCATTGGAAATAGGTTTTACATCATTTGTGTGAGAGTCATATTAAGTCAAACAGCATTTGCACTGGGGCTGGAACATTAGAAATGTCACTTTACCCCTTTGTTCATTTGGTCTTTGCTCTGACATCACTGATCCCCCAATTACAATATGAAGTACAATATTGTTTACGTAAGAATTCATTGTTCAAAGAAGTGTCCCGATGTAAGCAAAGTAGCACTTGATGCTGTGAAGGGCTGTTGAACAGTACATTTTGTGTTCTTTTCATTTACTCCTATAAACACAAAAAACGGAGTCAGCTGTCAATTTAGTTGAAATTAAAAGAACGAATATCATTTTAATATTACATCTAAAACACGATTATTTTTTAAAGAAATAAAGAAGCAGCAAGCTATGCCTGGAAGAGTTTGTAGAAGATTTATTGCAAATGCCCAAGCCAAAATCATTTAATGCAACCACAGCTAAGATGTAGTAGATATTGTTTTAGTTTTCATACAGCTAATTCTGGCAGATACTAATTATCTCACCCTAAACCAGCACATGAATTTAATTATCACTTTGTCTCTAAAGCTGGTATAAAATCTAGTAATGTGACACAATCTAAAACAGTTTAGATATACTTTGTTATTACTGAGAATTATACAATTTTCTTCATCTTATACTTAAAATATAATTCAACTATTCTTAACGATTATATTGAGAATTTTCTTGCGTGTCTTGATTTTTCCCTCAGGAAAATCTTAGCTTAGTAATGTTTTGTGGCACCAAAAATGAAAACACAGTAGAATGCAAAACTCATTGAAGTCAATGAAAACAAAATTAGACAAAAGAAATGCAGTTTGTGTCAGTTGCCTTTGGCTAGGATGCTGCTTCCTCTGCATGTAGCTACATCATCAAGAAAATATTTGCAAGCAAAATCTGATAATGGTAGCAGAGTACATGCCAACACTAGCTACACGCTAGCAATGAGGTAATCTTCTCAAAACACTTATCTTCTGCCAGTGAGGCCATGCCTGCAGCTAAGCTCAAGAGTTTCCACATGTACCTAGAGCAACAGCACCGAACAATCCTACTTTCACCGTATTCAGGGGGAGGACAGGCAGAGAGTTGGGGCTATTCAGCCTGGACAGCTCTGGGGAGATATTGTACCAGCCTTTCAGTACTTAAAGGAGGCTACAGGAAACAAGGGGAGGGACCCTTGATCAAGGAGTGCAGTGATAGGACAAGGGGTAACAGTTTCAAACTCAAACAGGTAGGTGCAAATTAGATATAAGGAAGAAATTCTGTGAGGGTGGTGAGACACTGGAACAGGTCACCCAGAAAAGCTGTGGATGTCCCCTCCCTGGAAGCGCTCAAGGCCAGCCTGGTCTAGTGGGAGATGTCCCAGCCCATGGCAGAGGGGTTGGGACTGGATGATCAATAAGGTCACTTCCAACCCAAACCATTCTATGAATCTATGATTCTGTATCACTTGTCTTTCTCCTAGTAACTTCCAGCAGTGTAGTGTTTTGCACTTAGCAGGTATGACTGTTCCTCTGTGGCAGTTCTGTGTTCTCCTATGGCAGTAGGACAGCACGCAGCTGCCGTAGAAGAGCTCTGGTGAAGTAAGGCAGTGAGGCTGCTGCTTGTGGCAGGAAAAATCTCCCCTTGCCCTGCAGTACCTGACTCCCTGCAACTGACTAAAGGGTGTGCAGTGGAGTGCTCCTGAGCCCCCAGTTTCAAGTGCTCCCTAGAAGTGGTCTCTTCAGGGTTTCTGGGATATTTCAGAGAACCATCTGTGCAGGAGAGATGAAACAAAAGCAATACTCAGTGGTATACAAACCTCTCAATGATTTTACGGCCAGTTTGCAATAGAAAGACTCAGGTCACTTCCCAGATTGTAGGAGCATGATATAACTCCAGCGAGTATCGGGAATCTTTGTTTCCCTTCTCTGATGAGCTGGGACAAGCTTTTAGCCTTTAGTACAGAGTCTGCAGGACATGTGCCTCCCCTCCTACTCCATCTTCACCAGTTACAGAGGCAGATTGTGTTCTCCGTTGTTATCCTATGAAGTTTGTCTCCAGTATTCCCAGGAACATCACAGGGGCGAAGACCCTGCCTGACTCTTCTAAAGCATGTTTTCCTGCAGCCATAATACTCTGAGACTCTCACTAATGGAAAGCTATTATATCAGTGTCTGACCTGTCTCTCATTTGTCCCAGCTACCCTTCCAGTAGAGCTAGGAAGTAATTCATTTATCATTCTACAATAACAATAAAAAGGGGGAAGGAATGGTCATGCTTGTACTTTCTAATGGGGAGGCAGATTAAGGGTTCCGTGACTTAATCCAGTTTCTTGAGATGACGAAGTTAGCCAGTGTATGGCCCAAAACATGCAGGAAATGGAGCTGCCATCTCTCAGAATGTTTCCCCCTATGCTGAAAAGAGGGATTAGCAATGTCTTTTGACTTTATATCTTGGAGCTATTTATCAGCCAATTGTTTCTTTTTGGAAGCATTACATACTGTGAACTGTATGGCTACATGGATTTCCAGATTTGACCAGTATCCTCTCATTCTGGTCATACTTAAGCTTTTCTCTGAAGTAGGTGATGTATTAGGAACATGTATTTTATTCCAACCTCTATGAAATCTTCATTTTGATTCTGAATCTTAACATTTAAATATGTGCTCCTTGTCTTCATGGCTGCAGGGCCTCTCAGTTGTTTAGAACCAAGCTGTCTGCCTCTTATAGTTACTGGCCTCCTGTTCTTCATCTCTTTGGCTCTTCCACACCACCGTAGCAAATTTCCACATCTCTGGAAAAGCTCTTGTTTTTCTGTGACTTTGTTAACAATCTCCTTGGCTAACTGCTCTGAGGCTCCTGATCTCCGTGGGTTCTGGCTTTTGATTATTTTTGTCTCTGGCATGGGATGGGAGGAATGACATTCTCCCCTCAGCTTTATATAAGATTTTGAAAGGGAAAATATGAAAGATGCATCCTTCAAAAAAGGTTTTTTCATTGTCTGAAGCCAGACTTTTCTTTCCCTGTTGAAATTCTTATGTCCTTGACATTGAAAGAGAGGAAAAAAGGTATTTTTAAACTTTGCTCTCTTTTTTTTTTCTATTTCCTTATTATACGTTATACATTTATACAT
Organism: Apaloderma vittatum; assembly: GCF_000703405.1. Classification (NCBI taxonomy): domain Eukaryota; kingdom Metazoa; phylum Chordata; class Aves; order Trogoniformes; family Trogonidae; genus Apaloderma; species Apaloderma vittatum. Next base: position 43,773 of record NW_009712097.1, read on the forward strand.
GTCTATTCAAGCAAGAGGGAAATAAACCTGATCAGTGTGAAATAAAACTTAATCTCTCCTGTTATCATATCATAGTTATTGTCAGATACTTAGAGCAGCCAAATCCTCTTGCTCTGGCCTGAGGTGAAAGGATAAGTTTATCTAGTATACAACATGTACATCCTCTGGACTCACCCTGAGTTACTAGTATGAACAAAATGCAAGTTTTGGCAAAATTCAAGAGGGCAGAAACTGAGGAAAAAGCATCAACCTCAGCTTTCTGTAGGCAGATCTCAGTGTCAGTGCCAAGAATAAACTCAGCATTTTAATGAGAAAGGTGATCTATTTTTTTTTTCACCTCTGTGTTGGGGTTTTGACCTTTGAAATGGAATTAAAATTTAAGTAAAAGAGGATGTAAGATTATATAAAAGGTATTTCCTTCATTCATCATTTACCATGAATGCAATTTTTGTTTAATTAAAACAAAAAGACTCATTAGCTAGAGCTATGCTAATTAGACTTGAGTTGAACCAAAGACTTCCAGATAGACAGATCTGACCAAAAAAAGAGAAATATTATTAGTTTGGTACCACATATTGATCCAGTAATCAGCATGAGATCCATCTACCTTCTGTTCCAAGTTTGTTTTGTTTCCACAGAGGAGAGATCAAGGTACAAAGCAGGAACACACATTGTAATATAGCAGGATCACAATCCTGGCCTTCAGGAGAGCAGACTTTGTCCTCTTCAGCGATCTTCTTGGAGAAATCTTATGTGATACTGTCCTGTAGAGAAGAGCAGTCCAGGAGAACTAGTTTATTTTCAAGGGTCTCCTCTTCCAACCTCAGGAATGGATCATCCTCATGTTCTGGAAATCAAGCAAAAGCAGTTGGGAGGAGTCACGCATGGCTGAAAACAACGGTCCTGACAAAACTCAAGCATCAAATAAAATTATATAGGAGATAGAAGCAAGAATAGGTGACCCAGGAGGAATTCAAAAAACAGTCTGAACTTTCAGGAATGGGAAAGATAAATCCCTGTGGAGTTGAAAATGGTAAGATATGTGAAAAACAAGAAAAGCTTCTGCAGAAGTGCAGTGGTTGTTGTTGACTTTAGCAGGAGTGGCCAACTTGAACATGAGCCAGTAACGCACTTTGCAGCAAAGGAGGCCAAGAGCATCCTCATCTGTCCTTGTTTAAGAACATCAGGGTAAAAATCACAGCTGGGGAGAAGGGGTACCTGTGCCTATGAGGAGGAGAAAATGGATCAGGTGACCCAAATAGACCAATCACAGAGTTCCTTCCTAGGGTTCTCAGTATAAAAGGATGCCTAAGAAGAGTCCTAGGGCCTTTAGTCCTTGCTGTACTGGAAGGATTTGTGTTGGCTGTTTATAATCTGTCTGCTGATGTTTCCTCCTTCTGTTTTTGTGCTGGAGAGCAGCACTATTTGTCAGGACAAGTTGTCTTCCCCTGCCTCTAGGTAGGAGTGGCACAGCCACTCCAAGGTTTTCTTTTCTGTTTTTTTCAGCTGTCATTAGAACCCTGGGCTTGTGTGCTCCTGTCTGCTGCCAAGTTCAGTCTGGGGCTTTTCCGCTCGGGACCTAGTTACCATCCAGAAGGCAAGAGTTCTGTATTGACATATTCTTTTGTATCTTTGAATATATCTACTTACTTGTATATATCTGTATATAGTTCATCATCTTCATTGTTATTGTTAGTATTATTTTCTTTTTCATTAAAATGATTCAAGATTCTTTTCCAACCTCAAAATCTCCCCCTGGTTCCTCGGTTATCGTCCCCTGGGAGGGTGGTGAAGGGAATACAAAGAGTGTCCACCAGAGTTTGGTGGCCAGCCCAGCCCTAAACTTCAACATCAATCTCAGGAAAAGAATCAACAGCAGGATGAAGGAGGTGATTCTGCCTCTCTATCTAGCACTTGTCAGACACATCCAGAGCACTGGTCTCCTCAGCAAAGGAACAAATGAACATCCTGGTGTGAGTCCAATGAGTGCCAGATTGAGGGACTGGAGCACCTGCCGTACACAAAGAAAATAAGAGACCTTGGTTAGCCTGGAGAAGAGAAGGCTCAGGAGGATCTTACAAATATAAATACTTGATGAAAGGGTATAAACATAACAGAGCCAGACTCTTTAGGGCTGTGCAGTTAGAGAGCAAGAGGCAATGGAAGTAAACTGAAATAAAGGAATGTCTATTTAAACTTAGAAAAAGGATTTTTTTACTGTAAAGGTAGTTGAATACTTTGAACGACATGTTCCAACAGAAAGGTTGTAGTTTCTCGATGTTTGGAGATATTCAAAACCTGTCTGGGCACAGCCTTGAGCACTCTGCTCTAGCTGACCCTGCTTTGAGCAGATGGTTGTACTAGAGGAGCTTCAGAGATCCCTTCCAACCTCAGCTATTCTGTGGTTCTATTATTCTGCTTCCGAATCTACCTCCATTGTTTTGCAAATGAAAAGCTTAAATCTTTCAGTTCATTTTCATATTGGGAATTCACTGAAAATTTAAAATATTTCTAATAGTCACAAAATAACAAAAATGCATGGCCAAGTGAGAGCAAAAAGTGAGAAACAAGGTACAGCTACAAAGTAAACACTCTTGCCACCGCTTCTAACTGGGATTATTATGCTTCTCTTTTTAATATAAAACAGACATGTCTTGCAAATGACAAGTCTCGATACCCTGAAAGAAGTATATGCAATATTTTTTCAGGAATACATGAGGGTATCTTGTGTTAAAGCCACATAGCAGAACCAGGAGCAGTTAAAGAAAGGAAGCTATACCACATTTATTTTATATTATACTTTTGCAAATAACTGAGGGGGTTTTGTATGTTGGGTTTTTTTCCCCCACAGTGTGGAGCAGGCAAAAAAAAAAAAGGTAGTATTTCAAGGCATGACAAAAACATTACATTTGCCTTTACCTAATAAAATGTTTCATCATGGGCCTAGTGGGAGTTAAGTTCTATATTTTTATTAGACTAATTCAGTCCACAAAAAAAATATTTTTCCTTCCAAATCTTGATACTCATTTCCTTTAACTATTACACCTACACTATCTGTGCATATAAAGATCACAGGCAATATTGGCAAGTCAGAAAAGGATCTCATTTTTTTTTAAACCTAAAGTGTATGGGGAAAAGCCATACCAGTACATCCGGATAAGGTGTAAGCATTCTATAGAAGATGAATCTTATCATGCCAGCTCTCATTTGGCTATTACGTTAAGTGAAATAAAAGTCAAAGTTAGAACTGCGAATGGATCTTCTCCTTGAATCTAATCTGAACTGAAATATTTTTAAAATCACATTAAATATCATATTCCTTAATTATAAAACTGCTTATCCTCTAAACAACATTCAGCTCAGTTCAGCCTTTCAGACAGGTTTTCTCTTCCTTTTGGAATGGAATGGAACGGAATAGAACAGAATATTTCAGTTGGAATGGACCTACAATGATCACCTAGTCTAACTGCCTATGTTTCAAGAAGCATAATCAAATCTATGTACTGTTCTGATATTTTTTTTTCCAAATAAAAGAATACACATTGGAGAAAAAAATCAAAGAATACACATTAGAGAAAAAATCATGCCACAGTCTTCACAAAATAGGTATTATTACTGTAGGATACATAGGAAAAAAAGTATTCCCATCCAGAGGAGGACAAACACCCCCATCCAGAGGATGAAAGAAAAATAATATTTCAACTGAAAATATTGCCCAATGAAAATTTCCCAGTGCTTTCTGCACGACTCTGAAAAATAAATCACACAAATATTCTCACGTGAAATATTCTCTCCTTTCGAGATTGCATTATTGCTTTAGAAAGCACCATCTATAGACATGGGACTTAGGGACACAGTTTAGAGGTGGACTTGGCAGTGCTAGGTTAATGGTGGGACAATGGTCTTAAAGGTCTTTTCCATCTAATGATTCCATGATTCTATGACTTTTAGGTTTCCTTACAGCTGTATATTGCTGGCTATTTATCATCACTGTTTTGTAGAAGTATTTGCACACGCATATCATTTAGGAACAAGCCCCACCATCTAACCTATTAAGTCTCAATTAATTCAGGTGAAGTGCAGAGATACTCTAGTAACTGCAGGTGGTGAGGGGCTGCAGCAAATGTTCGTGAGTTTGATGTTTCTTCTGTGTCGCTAATTTTTAAAATCAACAGTTTAGAAATCAGGAAGCCACAGTTTATGAAAGATTTTTTTTCTTCTTCTTCTGATGTGAAGTATTTTGCATTCCATAAAGAATGGTGTCGCTTCAGAAGCAGCTGCTGTAAAGGGACCTTTTCCCCACGCTGCGGCAGCGTCGCGGGACAAACCGCAGCACTGGCTGCTTCAGTTGCCTGATAAAGACATGCGAAAAGTTTAAGAGCCGCCACCATGGCGATCGTAAGGGGTAAGAGCCTCCGTAAACCTGTGATACTCTCGGGAGCCGCGGTCTCCTTCCCGGCCTACCGCGGCGAGGGGCCCCCGGG
>NW_009712098.1:0-761 GCF_000703405.1 Apaloderma vittatum
TCTTTCTTCTACCTGGAAATAAATAAAAATAAATGGCTAACACTTTGCTGGGGGAGTCCAACACAGTATAATTACACAGATTAATAGCAAAAAAGTATCATAAAGTACTGAAGCAACTTAACTTATGTTTTTGGCAGCTTTTTTTGTTAGCCAGAGAAATTGCATGAAGTACAGGTTAAGAAGCAGAAAATAAGCTTAACAGGAAAAGTACTGAAAATAAACACAGAAAGAGGATGAATAATTAAAAATAAATGCACTTTCTAAAAATAATTAGAAAAATATCTGAGCAACATCTTGTCTTTTCAAAGACGTGAAAGACAAGATAAAATCGTATTCTGGGATCTCAGAAATACGCCAGAGTCCCGTACCAAAAAAGGAGGAAGTTAGTATCTAATACTAGCAAGGTAAGAAATCCTAAGAATGCTTTTAAATGACAGCAAGAGGAATGGTAAATATTGGAGTGACTGAGACATGAGTATTTTATTTTAGTTTGTTTTCACCACAGAAGTAGTTTGGTGATTTTAATATTTATTTGCATTTGTCCTTACACGTCTTTAGGCACACTGGGGTTTTTTTGTCACCTTCTCTCATTTGGTCTACTCACAGGACTTTTACATTTACCCAGGACCATTGTACACAGATGACACCTTTTTTTTTTAGCTCATTTTCTATTTTCTGACTTCAATGTCAAAATTGATAGCTAGGATTAAGAGAAACATATAAAATGCTGTGTTATTACACAGGAGCACTGTCCAAAATGT
>NW_009712099.1:0-1413 GCF_000703405.1 Apaloderma vittatum
GCCAAGTGACCCCAGGGATGGCAGATGAGGAGAGGGGGATGCTCAGAGAGGTGCCCTGGGGCCAGATGTGCTGAACACCCAGAAGGTGGAAAGGAGCCTCTGTCTCATTTGAAGTTTTCCTGCCACTTCAGGGTGATACATTTGTCGTGTCTGTCGTAAGACCAAAATATGGCACAAAAATTTTGTAAACCAGCTCTGGGACACCTGTTTATTTACGAGGGTGGCCAGACTCTGGACTAGGTTGCCCAGAGAGGCTGTGGCTGCCCCCTCCCTGGAGATGTTCAGGGGGGGTGGATCAGATGATCTCTAAGGTCCCTTCCAACCTAAGACATTCTGTGAATCTGTGTTTCTATGAAAATGCTACATGTTTGGGGTTTTGGTTGTTTCTTTGTTTTCGTTTTTGTTTTGTTTTGTTTTTTTTCATTGAGCATTGAAAAGAAATCTCAGCTCAGTGGTTTGAAACAGACACAAAGATAATTCTCCCAGAAAATATCATAACGCTGGTAACTCCCGGGCAGCTGGGCTGGGCCGAATAAAACCTTTTTTCACAGCAAACCCCAAGCCAGAGGAGGTTCTTCTGCACCTCACCTGTGAAATTTGGGTTATTAATTTGATTGCTCCTGAGCTTCCTCAACTTGTAAACTTCAAGCCTGCATCCGGACGCGTTGCTGGTTCCTTCCACGAGTGTCACGAGCTGGAACCGTTTGATTCTCTCTCCTGGCTCAGAGACCTGGAGCGCGGGTTTCCCGGCACCGTCTCTGCAACGTGTGTGGCCGTGGTGCTGGATTTTTTTCATTTTCCTCCTAACCTTCACAACAAATTCTCCTTTTCAATGTCTTCACCCCCTGGGGCTCTAAAATCATAACAATTAATGCTGGAAAAGACTCCCGAAGCCACCTAAGCCGTCCCTCCTGCTAGGGCAGGATTTCTCAAGCATGCAAAGAAATTAATGGGGAGGGACGGTGTGAGAAGTAGGCAGGGACCTACAGTGAAGCTGGAGTTGGGTTAAAAAGTTGAAATTACTTGAAGCAGCTGTTTGAGAGGAGCTGGCAAAGGTGTTTTGTCACCTTTTGTCCACTGGTTACTCTGAAAGAGGTCGTAACCACAAGTTTGTCCCAACTTTAATTCCTATTTAAACACTTGCTTTTTCTCCTTGTTTATACTTTTCCACGAAGCCTGATTTTGCAGCAACGAGGGGCAATCTAACAGACTTACGGTATTCAGTGTTTATCACCAATTTCAGAGACATTAAGCGCCTATAAATGCATATGAAGCATCTTTGGTGGATGCTTTGCCTGTTAAGCGACGTGTTCTTCCTACGTTTCTAATTGCCAGCAGGGAAAAAAAATCGGAGGAATTTGTTTACCGGCTTCCTTGCATAATATTCAGACATCTGGAGCTGCTAGGTCTGGA
>NW_009712099.1:1424-3290 GCF_000703405.1 Apaloderma vittatum
GAGAGAAGATACATCAAGGACAATTAGACAACTTGGGAACCGCAGCCTAAAGGGAATATGCCTGAACACAGCAAACAGCCCTGCGACGACCGAGCGCACCCAGCCGCCCTCGCTTGCCTTTTCTCCTCTTCTTCCTTCTTGCTCCGATGTGGTTTTTCCCCATTTATCATCTCCCTAAAGAAACCAGTTCCTCCATCCTTGGGAGCATCAGCCCCTCGGCCATTATTCACGGATTTTCCCACAGCAGGAGGGTGGTATCCTCAAAAAAAATATAAATAAAAATTCTGAAAAGCATAACTTATGCCTGTATCAGCTAGACCCCATGGCAGGAACTAGGTGATCTTTAAGGTCCTTTGCAACCCAGCTCACTCCACAATTCTATGAAACAGGTCGTCTTCTACACATCCTGGCTGCGTGAGCCTTTGCCACTTCTTTCTCCTGTTTGCACTCGCAGGTGCAAACTCTTGCGTTATTGTGGCTTCCTCTGGGCTTGTGCCACTCCTGAAAAATCTAGGGACCACTGCATGAAAAATGGGGAAAAGCAGTCCCCATGGGGATGCTTCCTCATCTGTGACACAGATGGGTTATTGATGATATTCTCTTTTCTTATTTAACTGCTTGAGATCACCTGAGAGAGTTGGTGTGGATTGATTTAAATCAGTGAGTCAAGTAACTGCTTTTAATCGTGATTTCAATCAAAAAGTGAGAAATCTTGGTTTAAGTAATTGATTTTTTAATTTGCTTTGCATTTGTACCTTTTCAGTTTCCTAAACAAAGGGCTGTCCCCTTCAGTGAAGTACTTTAACTAAAATTTTCTTTGTAAAAAATTGGGTCCATTTTTTAAATTATTTTTCCCAAAGACTACATAACACTTTACTTAGGTATTTTGTGAACATACTTCTATTCAAATTTTATTTTTACATTAAAACCCCCTATGTCTCGCTTTATTTCTATTCCTTTTGTTGTTGTTGTTGCCTGTGTTTTACTTGGTTGCACCAAGCTACAGCAGAAGAGGTGACCGGAATACAGCAAAGGGACAGAGCAGTATTTTTTCTGGTAGGCAGTGTTTTTTGTTAGGCATACAATCGAGAAGAGATGCTAAAGTATATTTTGCTTTGCAGAATCGGTAGATATTGTCCCTCTACACAAACATACTTTTTTCTGAGTAAAGGAAAGAAGCATTTTTTTGAACCCTGAATATTTTCTCAATTTCAAGGGAACTACCCAAGCTAAAAGAAAAAACTTTCTGCATATCCAAGCAGTCCAAAATCACAAGTGTTGAAGTTTTCCAGCACAGTGGGGACAAGCATGTAGGTGTGAACACCAGTAACCTACTGACCTGCGTTCTGCTGAGATGGGAGAAGACCCGAGATGCAGCAGGTGCTGGGACATGCAGCGATGCTGCCAGGGCTGGCCAGGGCCCCCCCTGGATCTGCACAGCCTCACCCCTTAGATCTGAGCATCCGAGGTTCTGTCCAGCCCCACCTCTGCCACCAAACCCCCTCCAGAGGGAAACGCTGCTGGTTTTATTCCCTCGCACGTTCTGCTGAATATTTGTGTGCAGCTCGTTGGAAAAAATGTTGAAACGCTATGGGCTTATGGCAAGGATGGATGTGAGCTCTCGCTCCCAACTCGTCATCGCCTCTCTGGCAGAGGGAACCAGCATCAAACTGAGGAAACACAGTGGGAAGAAAATCCAGGAAAGACAGAGGTTGTGTGGCTGGAGCAGCAGGAGAGCACCCCCACAAAATGCTCTCTCTATTCACAAATTACCACTTTGGGGTTGTTTTTCTGTTTCAGGTGCTCATGTCCCACAAAACCGCATATCCAGGAGGGGGCCAGCACTGCTGGGCTGGGGTTTACTCA